>NC_133327.1:558508922-558808922 GCF_042186555.1 Aquarana catesbeiana | reverse complement strand
TGTTTAGAATTTGGTAAGTGTCACGGTCTTCCAATAACCTGTTAAGTTCTTCCAAATATTTGGACTTATCCAAAATCACCAAACCACCTCCTTTATCCGCTGGGCGGATGATGATATCATTCCTTTTTTCCAGAGATTTTATACCTTGCCTAATGGGTAATGGGTCGACTGCCTTTCTAACTCTCATTTTGTCCAGATCATTAAATAACATGTTCTTCAATACTTCAAGATACTTGTTATCGGCATTGAGAGGATTGAAAGTGGATTTATTGCGTAAATTGGAGTGATGACCTCCTACAGTGGTAACTGGTCTACTGGAATTTGATAAAAAGTATTTTTTCATATTCAGTTGTCTAACAAATTTATGGATATTGATATAAGTATCAAATTTGTTCAAGTTTTGAACGGGAGCAAACTTCAGCCCTCTATCTAGGACTTGAACTTCACTCTCACTCAAAACGACACTACTTAAGTTGTAAATCCCTGTTCCTAATGGGGTTTTTTCTTTTTGTAATTGCCTACCCCCTCTAGTTCCTCTCTCTCTTTTCTTTTTCCAGGTGGGCCTGTTATTTGTGGAGGGGGAGTTTGTGGTCGGTATTTCCACCACTCTCCTGTGTTGGGCTGGTAGAACTGCGACCCTCTCCCCGGTCCACTCTGATCCCCTAAAAAATCCCCTCCTTCATTACTACCCTGCTGTAATGGAGCAAACCTATTATGCAGGGGTAATTGACCCCCATATGAATAGTGGGGTGGGTCTCTTCTTCCATCATTGTTATAATAGGGGTATGGACCTTGTTTCTGATTCTCCCATCCCCGGGATGACCCATAATCCTGCTGGTAGTATGGGTGGTCAGACTTATCTCTACCAGGGGTATTTGGGGGACCCCTTCCTCTGCCTCCACCTCTCTTGGAATTCCCTCTATTTCCCTGACCCCTCTAGTGGTAGGGGCAGGTGAGGGATAACAATGAGAATTGGATATGACAGGGGGTGGGGCTGATGTACTAATTGAATAATTCTGTGAGATGTGAGTATTGGTCCCGGGTATATTAAGAGGGGGAGAAGTCTGCCATTTAAATATGTTCCCATTCCTAAAGTCATCCGAGTCTCTCATATATTTTTTCTTTTTCTTATTTTGAACCTCAAGGTCCCATTTAGTCAGTTTGTTACCAAGATCAGTAGATAACCTAAGAAACTCCTCACTGTTTTTAAAGGGTTCAATGGCATTCTTAATGTCGCGAATTTGCGACTCGAGAAATTCCATTTTCCTCTCTTTACGTGATAATAATAACTGTAATAATTCAGAACCCTTTTTGATGAAGAAATCTCTCCATTCAATCATAGATGCCTCATCTAGGAGGCCGTCATTTGGTGGGATATCCCACCTAAGCCTCCTAGGGACAAGATTAGAGGAGAGATATTGTTTAAATGAGGCAATATCCCACCATGTTTTCACCTTCTTCTCAAAAATGTGATTCAATTTTTTAAAAGAAGAGATCAGGTCATTACTTTGTTCTGATAAGGGAGTATGTGAAAAAACCTCATCCAATTTGATTTCTCGTTTTTCTAGATAATAAAATACATCCATGGTTGCAGCTGAAGTTGTGATAAAACGAGTCAATAAACATTGGAGGGGGTGCAATTTCTTACGCCAACTTAGTCGTAGAGAATCCCATTAGATTCACGAGACTAAGGTCCTGGTTCCGGGGGGGCTTGAACGTCGAGTTTGACGTTAACTGCTTTATCTCTGATCGCTAGTGACTGTTCCTTTGATTTTAAGTTTATTATGTGTTTTTTATATGTGTATTCATGATTTTGTCATTGGATGACCCAGGATGATGAGCGGATGTGCGGGGCTAACGTCGTTTTTTATATTGTTTTTATACCTTTACATTTATTTATATCTTTGTCTCACTACTTTATATGTCTTAAGTTTTAGAGAAATGTCGTTTTAGTACAGTAATTATAGGTTATTCATCAATAGCCTATTTACCTACAATCTCCATGGTTAGTCTATGGACATTGTCATTTCCTGGCTTTGAGCACATTGACCTTTGTCGCCATAGTGATGAGTATACAATTATGCTCATTGGTTGTCTGGGAGGAGCGGACGTATACTTATATGGGTGTCATCATGCTCAGCCGTCGCCGCTGAGGAAGTCCCGCCCACTTCTAGGGATGTAACGCGTACGGCATTGTGTACGTGTCTTGAACGTGACGTCACCTGCGCTCCACTCGTCCATCCTGCATGGGACATCTGTTTCATCCATGCTTTTACCCTTCACACTGGGGCACAGTGCAATACAATGTGAGTGTTTTTCGCTTATTTTAATAAATTATCTTGAATGTGATTCAGAGAGCACTAGATTCTTTCAATTTTTTTCATGTGAATACTGCTTATGTGTCCGCTATTGAAGCTGCTGTTGCTGATGCCTGACCGTGCTTATATCTCCTCCTGTCATTATCCCTGTGAGGGAACGGCTGTTTTGACCTGACTGATTTACTCAGGGGTCCATCTATTGAGGTGAGCAGCCAGTATCACCGGAGGTGGAGGTCCACGTTTGTCACCACAGTCACCCTGCATTATTCTCATGTCACTAATGTCACTGGAGGAATCACTGGACTTTTTCCTGCATCCTGTTTATTGGACTTTTTAGTTTTGTTTATTTCATTTAATTTTTGCACTGTACTGCTTTCTTATATGCTATTTTATGGGATTTGATAAATTTACCCTCAGTACCATAGCTGCTTTTTGTTAGGGTTTGTGGTTAGCGCTGGTTGATTTTGCTTACATTTGGCTAATAAGCACCCCCCTTGGATCCACCATCCTGACACCCATTTCCCCTACAATGAAGCTCACGCATGGAAAAAGTCTCCATCTCCATACCACAATTCCCAGTAGAGATCTTACATCTATCCTCAGACCTATCACTAACTCAAAGGGCATGAAAGGGTAATAAATCCATACAAAACCTACTCCACAGGACACAACCTAAAACTTTCCCCAGCCTACAACAAGAATTTAACCTCCCCCAAATGGATCTCTTCACTTATACCAGAGTAAGACATTGCCTAAACTCAATACCACAACCTCTTTATACCATACCTCCAAAAGCATGGGTGTTCTTAACAAATCCATCCTCTAAGACAAAAGGCATATCTCTCTTTTACAATATTTTCCACCAAAAATGCATATTCACAAAACCTTCACCTCATCTCCACTAGGAGTCAGACCTGAGAAAAGGCTACCAATGGCAAGAAGCTTTACAATCAATATATAAATTAACAAAATGCTCTGCTCTTTGGGAACTCACCCAAAAAATCTCCCTCAGGTGGTACATGACAACTACCAAAATAGTATCCTTTAGTCTCCACACCCCTGATACCTGTTGGAGATGTAAAACAGCGAAGGGAGACATAATGCACATTCTTTGGTCATGCAATGAAATGCAGACATATTGGAAGACCATTTTTTTCAAATCCTAGCAGACATCACAAATGGCCCTATCTCTAGATCTTGCACTACTAAATCTAACTGTTGATCCAACTCCTAAAACCTTTAGGCATGTTTTTTTTTTTTTCTCTCTTTTTTTGTTACCACATCAGCAAACTCTATCGAGAGACTTATTCAATTTTACGTTCATAAACTGTCTCCTTCTCTGATTCACATCATTGTGGTATTTTCCCTAGACTTTCTTTATTATTCAGTTTCTTTTATTATCAAAAATATAACAAGAGGGTTTAAAATTAAATTCTTAATTACTGACCTATCTCCCGAGTCCCTATATCTTCCTATTGAGGTATCTATCCGTTCCCTGCTAATTTCACCCCTCCTCTCTAGAACTTTTCCCCCCCACCCCCTTTTGGTTTGTTCTTTGCTCTTTTTTTTTCTACTAAGGCCTGCCGCCCTCCATCATCTTTTTTAAATATCTCTCCGAAGTTTTAAAAATTCTCCATCTTCTCCAAGTGTTGTATTTTTCTGATTGCTCTTTTTCTCTACTACTTAGATATTCCATCTCATTGTAATATTCTATTCGTTCGGACCATTCCCTTACATCAGGTTTTTCTTTACTTAACCACTTCTTTGGGATTAGTCTTTTTGCAGCGTTCAACAATATTGAAGTTAACATTTTTCTGTATTGCTTCTTGAAACTTTCAAATCGTAGAATAAACATGTTTGCAGGCTATTTAATATTTTTTCTCCAGTTATCTCTTCTATATATTCCAAGATTTCTTGCCAATATTCCTTTATTTTTGGGCATTCCCACCAGATGTGAGTCATTGTGGCCCTCTGTTTACATTCCCTCCAACACTGTGCTGATTTATCCAGTTGGTATTTATGAATTTTGTCAGGTGTCAAGTACCATCTTACCAGTAATTTATAATTCATTTCTATTGTGTTTATATCTGTTGCATAATTATGTATTGCTCCTATCATTCTCTTAATTTATTGATCTTCTAGTTTCGTACCTGTTTCTTTTTCCCATTTTCCTATATAGGGGGGCATCTCTTGTCCTTCTGCATCTGTCAGTATTCCATATATTTTAGATATTCCATTTTTCAATGGAGTTTGTATACCATAGAGTTTTTCCAGTGGATTTAAATTCTTTCCATCTCTTATTGGTTGAGGTAGTGTATTTACCAAGTGCTGTAACTGAAAATATTCCCATTCACTTTTTATCCACATGTTTATTTACTTTAATTCCAATATTGTCTTATCTTCCCATGAATAATAATATCCTTTATTTGTGCATTCCCCATTCCTTTAGGCATGTTATAACACATGTCCTCTTGGCAGCCAGACTAAGCTTAACAAGACTTTGGAAAACTGATCAGACCCCACCCATTGCACATACTCTCAAACTGATAAACCTTCACTACAGTTATGAAACGATCACCGTTTGACGCGGCCGGGGAGGAGTCCTGTGGTGTCCGGACACCTTGCAGCTCAGCCTCGTTCTCACTGCCCCTCCAGCATCCATCTCTGGTCTCACTGGCCGCTGCAGCGGCTCTGCTATCTTCCACTCTTGCCATACAGTGATTGTGCTTCCTGGATCTGTGCCCAGCCTTTCCCCTTCCTGATGTAGCCCGGCTTTGGTTATGGTCACCGCTCCCAGCTCTTGGAAAGTGTTTTCAGGCTTCCCATTATTGGTCTGCAGCCCCCTCTGTCCACAGCCCTCACGGAAGTGGGACAGCCATTTCTCCACCACCTTTGGCTCCATTGCTGGCACTATCACAGTGGGTTTGGCCATTCTGACGATTTTTCCCATTTGTGTATTGGTTACATGTTTTATCAGCAATAAAATGTTTTAAATTTCACATGGATTCCATCACCAATTGATTTCTTGCCACCTCCTGGATCTGTGCTTCCCAATTCTGTTGTTTTTATATAAAAAAAAGTTTTAACCACTTGACCCCCGGTAGTTTTTAACCCCTTCATGACTAGGGCATTTTTTGCTATTCAGGACTGTGCTGCTTTAACTGGCAGTTGCGTGTTCATGCAACACTGTATGCAAATGAAATTTATATTTTTTTTTCACACAAATACAGATTTCTTTTGGTGGTATTTGATCACCATTGGGTTTTTTATTTTTATGATATAAACCAAAAAATACCCAACATTTTGAAAAAAAAACAATATTTTCTGTTAAAAAACATATCCAGGGGCGTGGTTTGCCTTGAAGATGGCTGCTTGAATCTCTCGCTCTGCCAGACGACAGCCTTAATGGAGCACCATAGAGGACTAGCACACCGAGCCGACCTCCAACAATGGGGACATCATCCCGCAGCAATTCAGCGACAAGATCCTGCTCTCCACGGGACCTTAATGGCTGCATCAGCCAGCAGATCCCGGAGATCTTCCACACACAGGCATCAAACATGGCGGTGCTGCCCTCAGCCCCAGCACCCACCCCGCACCTCTCTGATATCAGCCTCACCCTCACCCAACGGCCACCCGCTTCTCACGAGGGGAAACCACTAGCGAGCCAGCAGCCAAGCCTACTGCATCTCCGCACGATACCGGCCAACATAAAGGACACGCTGTCCGTGGCAATCACGGAGCTCAGGTATTAGATACAATAAATAGCAGGCAGAGTGCAGGACGTGGAGTAGGCCGCTGCACACCACAGCACGGCGATTAAAAAAATACACTATACAGTCAGCACACACACCCTGCAACTTAGAGACCTTCAACGGCACGTGGAAGATCTAGACAACCGAGGGAGGCGACACAACCTGAGGGTCAGAGGCCTCCCTGAGACAGTTGAGCCTGAACAGATCCTCCCCACAGTCACAGGCATATTCAATGACCTCCTTGATAGGCCTCCACAGACGCCCATTAACCCATTAACATGGAACGCATCCACAGGGCCCTCAGACCGCGAGGAAGAGGCTGAAAGAAGACATCCTCCGGAAAGCCCGCAACAAGCTGCAACTATCACATGAGGGGCATGAAATACACCTTTACCAAGACTTATCAGCCATTACTCTTAAACACCGTAAAGATCTGCGCCCCCTCCTAGATGCCATTCACACCAAGGGAATCCACTATCGGTGGAAATTTCCATTTGGTCTTTCAGCAACCCACCAGGGCCGCAATTAGGATCCCAGAAGAACTGGACTCCTTCTGTCAAACACTCGACATCCCAGTCGTAGAAGTTCCCAATTGGTACGCAGACTTCACCACTCTGAACTTGAACCATCCAGTACCCAGAGAGAAACCAATGGAAGCGCAGGAGATCAGGTACCGAAGACGTCGGTCACCATCGGACACAAGATCCATCCCTAACATCAGCCTCAACCCGAGCCTGACCAAAGCTGCATGCACCAAGTACAGATTATTCCCCAGACCCAGTCACTTTGCACCCTCTCCCAATCTTGCCACCCTGCCATGCCTACCTGCAATACAACTCATCAACATAACACTGCTAACTAAGATGAACCTGACTTTTGCCCACAACCTCCCATCCCACAACTCACCATACAGGGCTGGGATAAGATCCTTTCTGTCCCAACTGTCACTCACCACTTTACTCTAATGAAGATACAGCCTATGGTCGTCCCCCATGTCCCTGGATCATCCGTAGTAACTGAGCCGGACCAACATCCACCATATAGATCTCAAGCCTTTGAACTCAAAACTGGTGGAGGGAGAGAAAAAAAGGAGGAAAAACTTGCTATGTCTTCTAGCCATACCTCCCCACCAGAAGTGATCATCTGCTATACCCCTGGAGGAAGAAAAAGCAAATGCACACACCAAAACTTACCAGACAGGGGCTTTTATTCCCCACAGAGACCCACAACATGTGCCAACAAGAGAGACAGTCACCCCAGACGCTATCCCGACATGAGCTGCTCTCTGAAGGACTGATGTTTGTAAGTCTGCACGTTCCATGGACGGTAATAAACCCACATCGCTTTCAGCTGGTAAGCCACTCTCTATCATATGCAAGTCTCCAGTTCCCACTGCCCTTTTTTTGGAAATGAGCTGACAGACATGCTTGCCAATTTCATGCATGTTAAGATCAATGCTCATCTTCCATTGTTCAAATGTATTTCCTCATGCCTTGGTCAAAGTGGTGTCTGAATCACACCTTGAATCACACTGAATCACACTGATCTGAGTATAACTTTAATTATAACGGTACCTCAGGGGAGGCCTTTTAATGCTACTCACACCCAATATATTCCCCCCAATCAAACTTTTTAATATAACACAATTAATAGCCTTGGAATCACCTGCCCACTAAAATACATACAAACCTGACACACTATGCCTGCTGCTCCGGAGGCAACCCTTATTTGTGCAGTATAGATACTAAAAACATGACCCTCATGGGCTTCTGGGAAGTGAACAGACACTGCTTTGATGAATATATCAGTATATAAGTATGTAAGTACATATGGTCTAGTGACTCACACTGCTGGCCAAAGACCACCCTACGAATGAATGCCCCCCGACCCAATCCAGGCACCTTGACATCCTCAGCGATCCAATCATAACATCCCGCCAGCGAATCCCCCCGTTCATTACCATGAATCGCCCCTTCACTGACTGAAGAATATCTCAAGCCCTCTAACCAACATATCCCCAACCAGAATCTCCAGTTGGGAACTCTACCTAACCACATCCTGACAAAAGTACACCATACCAAACATAAGCAATGACAGGGTAACTAGCAAACCCCACATATTGCCTCATTCCGACTCAGGCCTCCTCTTACTGGGTGACAAACATGCAAACAAACTACCTAAGAAAGTTCAGATTACCAAGAACACTCCTCCTAACATGAATGGCCCATGCTTCCTGTTCCTACTTACGCAATTTCCAGATAGAGATACAAAAATCCCTAGAATACGAGTGTATAATAGACATAAAAATTACACCACAATGCAGGCAATCTCCTAAATTGCCCTCTGAGACACCCACCCCTCAGGTAACGGGTCCTCCAAGACACTTATACCACTCTCGCAGCACCACGTGCCAAACCACTCTCGCCCCACCACGCGCCATACCCGCCTGCACGACACAACTACACACACCCCCAATAACAACACCTTCATCACCAGCGTACATATTACACCAGTAAGGCTGTCGATCTAATGGAGTACCCAGACCTGTACTTCTTCCTCGACAAACCACCTCCCACACAGTGGACACTCCCTGCACCACATCTACACAAATAACTCTGCATCCCGCATACCACTGACTCCCTCTGGCAATACCGCCCAGACGGTATACCTCTCTCCTGGACAGGTGAGGTAAATCTCACCTGCCACCAGACCACCTTCCTTTACACCTTGCCTATTTCACCTAGGCTCCCCATTCCCCTCCTTTCCCACCCTCAAACCTACCCCCCCAACCTTTCCCTTCCACACCCATCGCCCCCCTCCCTCACACCGATGACTGCCGGACCTAAAAGGCCCTAACCCATTCCCTGCTCCCCCCTTCGCCACAGCTCCCGAGGCCCTACCATCTGCAACGCGGAGAGGTATCAGTTGACCGACCCAGACACCAACTACGATCATGCCACTCGAGACACCTACCCCCCTAAACAAAGATAATTCCCTTATCAAAATTATTTTGCTTAACGCCAGGGGTTTAAACATCCCTGAAAGATGCTCCCAGCTCCTCCTCATGATGCAACGGAACAAAGCAGACATAATATATCTACAAGAAACGCACTTCTGCACTGACTCCATTCCGAAATGAACTTCACCTTCTTTTCAGCCCCACACAATAGGTACTCCAGGATCAATTATTTATTCATAACTAGGGATGAGCTTGAGGTTCGGGTCGAACATGAGTTCAACTCAAACATCGGGTGTTCGCCCGTTCGCCGAATATTGAACATTATGGGGCGTTCGTGGGAAATTTGAGTGCCCGTGGAACGCCCCATAATGCACTGCGAGATCACAGTGCATTGCTGTATGATGATTGGCCAAAGCATGCACCTGACCTGCATGCTTTGGCCAATCCCAGTGCCCTCTGCTAAGAGAGACATAATCGGCCAAAGGCAGGGTGCCTTTGGCCAATCATGGCTTAGGGTGACTAAGTCCACACCCCACACTATATAAGGCTGCCTACACGGTGGCCCTGTGTAGTGTTGTTGGCGTGGACGGAGACATAGTTTGATTTAGATTAAGCAGGCAGGTTATTCAGTTATGGCAGTGTTTTTAATATATATATATATATATATATATATATATATATATATATACAGTCAGGTCCATAAATATTGGGACATCGACACAATTCTAATCTTTTTGGCTCTATACACCACCACAATGGATTTCAAATTAAACGAACAAGATGTGCTTTAACTGCAGACTTTCAGCTTTAATTTGAGGGTATTTACATCCAAATCAGGTGAACGGTGTAGGAATTATAACAGTCTGTATATGTGCCTCCCACTTTTTAAGGGACCAAAAGTAATGGGACAATTGGCTGCTCAGCTGTTCCATGGCCAGGTGTGTGTTATTCCCTCATTATCCCATTTACAAGGAGCAGATAAAAGGCCCAGAGTTCATTTTAAGTGTGCTATTTGCATCTGGAATCTGTTGCTGTCAACTCTCAATATGTGATCCAAAGAGCTGTCACTATCAGTGAAGCAAGCCATCATTAGGCTGAAAAAACAAAACAAACCCATCAGAGAGATAGCAAAAACATTAGGTGTGGCCAAATCAACTGTTTGGAACATCCTTAAAAAGAAAGAACGCACCGGTGAGCTCAGCAACACCAAAAGACCCGGAAGACCACGGAAAACAACTGTGGTGGATGACCAAAGAATTCTTTCCCTGGTGAAGAAAACACCCTTCACAACAGTTGGCCACATCAAGAACACTCTCCAGGAGGTAGGTGTATGTGTGTCAAAGTCAACAATCAAGAGAAAACTTCACCAGAGTGAATACAGAGGGTTCACCACAAGATGTAAACCATTGGTGAGCCTCAAAAACAGGAAGGCCAGATTAGAGTTTGCCAAACAACATCTAAAAAAGCCTTCATGGTTCTGGAACAACATCCTATGGACAGATGAGACTAAGATCAACTTGTACCAGAGTGATGGGAAGAGAAGAGTATGGAGAAGGAAAGGAACTGCTCATGATCCAAAGCATACCACCTCATCAGTGAAGCATGGTGGTGGTAGTATCATGGCGTGGGCATGTATAGCTGCCAATGAAACTGGTTCTCTTGTATTTATTGATGATGTGACTGCTAACAAAAGCAGCAGGATGAATTCTGAAGTGTTTCCGCCAATATTATCTGCTCATATTCAGCAAAATGCTTCAGAACTCATTGGACGGCGCTTCACAGTGCAGATGGACAATGACTTAAAGCATGCTGCGAAAGCAACCAAAGAGTTTTTAAGGGAAAGAAGTGGAATGTTATCCAATGGCCAAGTCAATCACCTGACCTGAATCCAATTCAGCATGCATTTCACTTGCTGAAGACAAAACTGAAGGGAAAATGCCCCAAGAACAAGTAGGAACTAAAGACAGTTTCAGTAGAAGCCTGGCAGAGCATCACCAGGGATGAAACCCAGTGTTTGGTGATGTCTATGCATTCCAGACTACAGGCTGTAATTGACTGCAAAGGATTTGCAACCAAGTATTAAAAAGTGAAAGTTTGATGGATGATTGTTAATCTGTCCCATTACTTTTGGTCCCTTAAAAAGTGGGAGGCACATATACAAATTGATGTAATTCCTACACCGTTCACCTGATTTGCATGTTTGTTTCATTTCAAATCCATTGTGGTGGTGTATAGAGCCAAAAAGATTAAAATTGTGTCGATGTCCCAATATTTATGGACCTGACTGCATATATATATATATATATATATATATATATATACTCTGCATCTGCATCCAGTCAGTGTAGCCTAGAGATCTACGTTCTACAGTGCATTCTGTGGTGTACTATTTCTTATCTATTTCAGGCAGTGTATTTAATATATATATATATATATATATATATATATATATATATATATATATATATATATATATATATATACAGTCAGTCACTAACCATTAAACAGTGCTAACTATCTACATTGAAAAATTAACCCATCACAAATAGATCTGTCTAGTGAAAAACATTAAATTACCATATACCAAAAATATTTATAAATACTGGCTTAATGTATCTAACCAAGTCTCATCTTCTTATTACTCATTCTCAGGAAGTTAATAACCTCACTCTTCATCATAGTATTTCTATCTATGCCTTGTTTATCACATTTCCCAATGTTAATAAACTCGTCTCAGATCTTTTAGCTCGTTCCAACTGTTAATTCTGTAAGCTGATTTCTCAACGGGAATTCACTCCATTGAATCTGAAAAGGATATAAAATGTATACATCACTCATCTAAATATCGCACACCTCAGTATCCACATCCTATAGAAACAGGTATAAATCTGTGATCTGATTAAGTGTTAAAGAAAAGAAGGTAACCCACCTGAAGTTTTATATATTACTACTCCCAGTGAGCAAGTTATCTTCACAAGATGGATCTACTTTTTTCTACACCCAGGAAGAGACCACACAAATTATGTCTCAGATTTCAGGATCCAGGAATTTCTTAACGGGAAACACTCCAGTGTATAACTCACGTACATGGGAAAAGTTGAGACGGAAACATACTTCCCTGGAATTACATGGACTCACTCTAGCTGAACACCATCGGGTACAACGCATCCCAAGGGGATTGAGGGTGAGATTGGCCCCTACCTTATTCAATGATAATGATGAATTTAAAAACACATTTATGCAGATTCTTAACAAATGCTCATTTGGTCTGATGACTTTAACCATCTCATTTATACATAAAGAACATGCTACACTATCGGAACAGCTTGCTAAAATTGAGGCAGATCTACGTACTGCGATGACTTCTGAAGATTTCTACAAATGTAAGGAGTTGGCCAATGAAAGCATAAATAAATATCGTTTCGAAGTGGAGACCAGAAAACGTAACAAATTTGATCGGAGCATAGAGGATTATGAAAGGAATCAAGTATACAGATGGCCACGTCCCTACAACCGACGTGGTCGTATGGAATATGGAAACCTTAGGAGAGAAATGTCTGATAATTCTTCAGCCAACACAGACACCGATTCCTCATCTAATTTTTTACAAATGGATCGGAGAGGGATGTCCACCACCCGGATGCAGACCAGATCTCGTTACAACAGAGATGGAAGTCAAGACAGACACCGCAACACATGAGGCAACCGTGGTCGATCAAGGGAGATTTAGTACACAATATCTCTAGACGGGTCTTGTCACCGGAGGAGGTAGGACTATTTAACCGTGGTTTATCGTTTTGTCCCAAAAGCCATTTAGATCCTTTTCAGTTGGATCAAGATCTGTATCGCTTATTTCACAATATTAGATGGAAGGTTCATTTCCTTCACAAACCGTTTACCCAGAATGAAATGATTGAGGGGAGATTGAACTGTAAAACATTAGGGTTAACAATGAAATCTAAATCTGTTCCCCCCACTACCTATGTACCAGTTGAGATGTTTGTACAGGAAGTTACCCGTGATGTAAAAAATCTGATACAACAAGTAGATTATAAAGATCATGTACCTAATAATCTTTCCCCTCAAGAGAGATTAGCTATACGTGAGCTAACGAAACAGAATGATATCATCTATAAACCTGCGGATAAAGGGGGTTCGGTGGTGTTTATGGACCCCCAGTTCTATGAAAATGAAATTAAGCGTCAATTGGATGATCGTACTGTGTATAAACCTATACATTCAGATCCCACATGGAGTATTAGAAAGATTCTAGAGAGCATTTTGAAACCAGCAGTTAAGGAAGGGCTAATCTCACAGGACCTATTTGAATTCCTATTACCATCACATACCCGTATCCCAGTTCTATATGTATTGCCAAAGATCCACAAAGATCCCACCAGGATGCCCGATTGTATCGGGGAGAGAGTCTATTTTTGTTCCTATGGCTAAGTTACTGGATAAGATATTGTCACCTCTTGTGAAAAATACTCGATCCTATATCAAGGACTCTGATGATTTTTTGGCAAAGATTAGAGATCTACCACAGATTCATGATGACTTTATTCTTGTGACTTGGGATGTAACAAGCCTTTACACATCAATTCCACATAAGGCAGGCATTGAAGCAGCAATCAGTTTGATTAGAAACTGTCATATGTACTCAGAGGCCCAGATCTCACTCTTTGAAAAGTTATTTAATGTTGTTTTACATAATAATTATTTTCTTTTCAGGGATCAGTATTATGTACAACTGACTGGAGTCGTGATGGGTTCCAATGTTGCCCCGCCATATGCATGTTCATTTATGCATGATTTTGAACAAAAATACATTTTTAACAATGAAAGTTTTCAAAGGAATTGCGCCATCTGGTGGCGCTATATAGATGACATTTTTGCAACATGGCGGGGCAACATTGAATCTTTGAAAGCCTTTGATGAAGTGATTAATGGTTTCTCTCCCAATATCCAATTCAAAATGCAGATTGGGGATTGTTCGGTTCCTTTTTGGATGTATTAGTTTATATCAGACAGGGACAGATTGAGACAGATTTATATACTAAGCCCACCGATAGGAATCAACTTTTAAGATTTGATAGTTATCATCCCCCCATGTGTTTGGCTCGATTATTAGGAGCCAGCTTCTTAGAATAATACGGATTGTAAGCAACAGCACAATGAAGGATAGGAGATTAGATGAAATGTGCTGTAAATTTAGAGAGTGGGGTTACCTGGTGGGTTTGATCAGACAGGAACTTAATAAGATTTTGAAGCCAACTAGAGACCATAAGAAATATCAATCACACAAATCTAGCATACCATTCATTTTCCAATTCCATAGTTATAGTGATAAGATTTTCAATCTAGTGAAGAGACATTGGCCGATCTTGAAACGTTCATATCCACAGATAGAGGAATTTCAACAAATTCCTATGAAAGCCTATCGGCGCAATAAAACCTTACGTGATTCTCTTGTACGATTGGAGTTTAGATCCGATACCCAGGAAGAAAAAATAACTTTTTTGGGCAAGAAAAGAAAGGGCTGTTATCCATGTCTTAATTGCATCCAATGTAATCTGATGCTTAAGGGAAATCATTTCACACATCCTACAACTAAAAATAGAATTATATCGAATGGCTTCTATACATGTCAGACGTCTTATGTGATCTACATCCTGATATGCCCCTGCAATCTTATATATGTAGGTGAGACTACCCAGAAAATCAAGGATCGCATTGCACAACATCGGAGTACAATCCGGCATCCACAGTCAAGTCTCCCTGTGTCATGTCACTACTCTGAGATGGGACACAAGGATACCGATTTGTGATTTATGATATTGGAGGAAATACCTTGTGATAGAAGAGGGGGGGATAGGATTTTAAAGTTGAGAAAACGTGAAGTTTGGTGGATTAACAAACTACAGTCTCTTTATCTGGATGGTATGAATAAAGACTACGATTTATACCTGTTTCTATAGGATGTGGATACTGGGTAGTGCGATATTCAGATGAGTGATGTATACATTTTATATCCTTTTCAGATTCAATGAAGTGAATTCCCGTTGAGAAATCAGCTGACAGAATTAACAGGGAAATGTGATAAACAAGGCATAGATAGAAATACTATGATGAAGGGTGAGGTTATTAACTTCCTGAGAATGAGTAATAAGAAGATGAGACTTGGTTAGATACATTAAGCCAGTATTTATAAATATTTTTGGTATATGGTAATTTAATGTTGTTCACTAGACAGATCTATTTGTGATGGGTTAATTGTTTCAATGTAGATAGTTAGCATCGTTTAATGGTAAGATTTGATACAGGTGTGATGGTCTGTTGGGTGGGGATAAGAGAAGGGAACGATGTCGGGTTTTCCACACACAGCCAGAGAAGCCTGATGAAGAGCGACTCATGCTCGATACTGTACAGTGGCATGCACGTTTGCACTTTGCACTTTGCACGTTAATTTATGGTGGAAGATTGGGAGTCCACCCTGACGGTGCTGTGATCTGATTAAGTGTTAAAGGAAAGAAGGTAACCCACCTGAAGTTTTATATATATATATATATATATATATATATATATACAGTCAGTCTAACGCACCGGGTCTAGGGTCCCGTTGAGTTTACCTCCGGATGATATAAGCACCAAACACTTGAGTATGTTTTCCAATGCTTTAATGAACCAGTAATAAAGGAAGTAGCAGGAAAGAGGCAGAAGGAAAGTTGCAGGGAAGCTCAAATACCTTTTCTTAGTATTCTTTAGAACATTCTTTGGAATTGAACACTTGTAGTTGAATGCACTCCCCTTGTAGGATTCAATCTTTGCCCGCCTGGATAGGCCTCTCTCACTTGCCTAGCAGCCAGTATGCAGCACAAACAAAAGTCTCTGCCACAGACTTGTTTGGAATAAAACCCGTACGATCCTCTGCCACAGGATGTATTGGTTTGCAATGAATGTCAGACACAGTACTTGAGCCTTTAAGCCAACCCGGCAGTACTATGCAGTAAGATTACTTCAGGATACGTCCTCCAACCGAGTCACCAGGCCCCTCTCCAGATCAGCACTACGCATGATCCTTCCATGATGGGTCTTCCCCTGGGATCTCCTCGGTTGTCCAGCTTCTTCACTCAGGATAGACAGCTCAGGACCATTCCTCTGCTGCTGTGGTAGGCCCCACCCATATGCCACAGCGATGTGGGCCTCCGGAACAGAGGACCACGAGGTGGTACTCTTAACGCATACCTGTCAGCCAGGAGGGCCAGCAGGTGGCTGGAAATGAACCCCTAAACATGGCAACTGTCCCATAAATACCCTCTCCCAGAATGCAACCCGGAGGACCACCTCCACCGAGTTGTCTCCGGGACAGAGGAACACTCATACGCTTCAACACGTTGCCTTTCCAACACCAGCCCATGGTGACAACGGCACCCACCGGCACAGTATGGAACTACACGCAACTCAGTCAAGCTGGAACAGAGGCAAATCTAACTTCACCTAACAAGTAACAATATATATATATATATATATATATATATATATATATATATATATATATATATATATATTTATATATACTGTATATACTCTGCAGCATCCAGTGTAGCGTATATATACAGTGCAACCATAGTGCAGTTGCTATTACTTTTCTGGTGGTGTACACATTACACAATACAGTTCAACCGTAGTGCAGTTGCTACTACTTTTCTGGTAGTGTACACATTACACAATACAGGGCAGCCGTAGTGCAGTTGCTACTACTTTTCTGGTGGTGTACACGTTACACAATACAGTGCAGTGTGGTGCAGTTGCTACTACTTTTCTGGTGGTGTACACATTACACAATACAGTGCAGTGTGGTGCAATTGGTACTACTTTTCTGGTGGTGTACACATTATACAATACAGTGCAACCGTAGTGCAGTTGCTACTACTTTTCTGGTGGTGTACACATTACACAATACAGTGCAACCGTAGTGCAGTTGCTACTCCTTTTCTGGTGGTGTACATATTACACAATACAGTGCAGCCATAGTGCAGTTGCTACTACTTTTCTGGTGGTGTACACAGCACACAATACAGTGCAACTGTAGTGCAGTTGCTACTACTTTTCTGGTGGAGTACACATTACACAATACAGTGCAACCGTAGTGCAGTTGCTACTACTTTTCTGGTGGTGTACACATTACACAATACAGTGCAACTGTAGTGCAGTTGGTACTACTTTTTTGGTGGTGTACACATTACACAATACAGTGCAACCGTAGTGCAGTTGCTACTACTTTTCTGGTGGTGTACACATTACACAATACAGTGCAACCATAGTGCAGTTGCTACTACTTTTCTGGTGGTGTACACATTACACAATACAGTGCAACTGTAGTGCAGTTGCTACTACTTTTCTGGTAGTGTACACATTACACAATACAGGGCAGCCATAGTGCAGTTGCTACTACTTTTCTGGTGGTGTACACGTTACACAATACAGTGCAGTGTGGTGCAGTTGCTACTACTTTTCTGGTGGTGTACACATTACACAATACAGTGCAGTGTGGTGCAGTTCTTACTACTTTTCTGGTGGTGTACACATTACACAATACAGTGCAACCATAGTGCAGTTGCTACTACTTTTCTGGTGGTGTACGTATTACACAATACAGTGTAGCCGTAGTGCAGTTGCTACTACTTTTCTGGTGGTGTACACAGCACACAATACAGTGCAACTGTAGTGCAGTTGCTACTACTTTTCTGGTGGTGTACACAGCATACAATACAGTGCAACTGTAGTGCAGTTGCTACTACTTTTATGGTGGTGTACACAGCACACAATACAGTGCAACCGTAGTGCAGTTGCTACTACTTTTCTTGTGGGGTACACATTACACAATACAGTGCAACCGTAGTGCAGTTGCTACTACTTTTCTGGTTGTGTACACATTACACAATACAGTGCAACTGTAGTGCAGTTGGTACTACTTTTTTGGTGGTGTACACATTACACAATACAGTGCAACCGTAGTGCAGTTGTTACTCCTTTTCTGGTGGTGTACACATTACACAATACAGTGCAACCATAGTGCAGTTGGTACTACTTTTCTGGTGGTGTACAGATTACACAATATAGTGCAACCGTAGTGCAGTTGCTATTCCTTTTCTGGTGGTGTACACATTGCACAATACAGTGTAGTGTGGTGTAGTTGCTACTACTTTTCTGGTGGTGTACACATTACACAATACAGTGCAGCCGTAGTGCAGTTGCTACTACTTTTCTGGTGGTGTACACATTACACAATACAGTGCAGCCATAGTGCAATTGTTACTACTTTTCTGGTGGTTTACACAGTACACAATACAGTGCAGTGTGGTGTTGCCAAACAAAATATAAATCATGTCCAGAAGGCCACCAAGGAGAGGCAGACGCTCACAGGCCACTAAAAGAGGGCAAGCAGGCTCTGTGTCTACAGTCAACAGTGCTGGTCGTGGACACAGTGCATCCTCTGCAGGTGCCCGTGGGGCACGCTTGACCTTTTTTTCTGCTGCTGGCTGTGTTATTGAGCCAGAACATGCAGAAGAGTTGGTGGAGTAGATAACAAAGCCGTCCTCATCCTCCTCATCCTCTGTCACCCAATGCTCAGAGTAGTTTGTGTTCCAATGCAGCTGCCAAAGCGGTCTATTCCACCAGCTCTTTATCCACAGTCACTCCTTCCGTAGCCCCACCATCATGTACGGAGGAGTCCCCTGAACTATTCGACCACAGTGTCTGCTACATGCTGATGGAGGATACGCAGCGATTAGAAGGCTCCGATGTTGGTTCCCAGGTTGAGGAAGGGAGTAACATGAGCCTAGAGAGAGAGGGTGCCCAAGGTTGCTCCAGTGACGAGGAGGGAAAGGATGATGAGGTCACTGACTCTACTTGGGTGCCTGATAGAAGAGAGGAGGAGGCACAACCCCAATGAGTCAGGATGTCCTCTAGGGGGCAGCCTAAGGGCAGCCACCCTACTGCATCACACCGTAGAGCTCTGCAGCTTCAGGGTGCTGCTGACTCCCCGCTGATTTTGAAAAGTTCCTTGGTGTGGGATTTTTTGACACGTGTGCAGCAGATCGCATGGTTGCTGTTTGCAACTGTCACGGGACGCCCCACACTCCGCTTGAGTGCTTCCGTCATATACCGCTTCCTAAGTTCTGGAACACGAGTCCAATGGATCTGGCTATAGGAACCCCAAGAACTAGACAACACCAGTCTTGGAGTACATCAGAACTGTTTTTTATTTGAGATATCACACACATTTATACACCAGGCTGACTCAAAGCTAACCTAATTAACATGAGCTAATTATCTCATCCTTTATACAGCCTAGGTGGCTGAGACATGACCTTTCGCCCAGACTTGTGGTCACCGAGCTTCACACAGGAATATAAACACAATAGCTGGAGCTAATTACAATTAACAATACAAACATAACCTAATTAACCTAATTAACATGAGCTCCAATAGGAGTCGTCCCCATTATAGCTGACATCAGACAGGTGAGTGGAGATGATGACATTAGCATCTCCTCACAGGATGTGTCCCAACAGTATAATTCAGTCTTATCATTTTAATATGGCATATAACGGGTTCCAGAGTCTGTGTGTTTTGGGGGGACATGGAGCTGAATCCAAAGTAACACCAACCCCAGGGTCCCCAGGCATACAGCTCACAGAGAGCACCATTCCCCCAAATGCTAGGGCCCATAATCGGTGGGCAACAGGCTTGCATACAGTCCTCTCCAACAGCCTCTGTTCTGGCTAGGTCTGTGACAGCAACCTATGTTTGAAGTGGATCAAGAGTGGCCAGAACAGCAGCTGCTTGGGCACCACATGCTTGTCCAGATATATGACGACCTCCCATGCAGTCCGTTGGCACTTGAAAGACCCACATCAAAGAAAAAGGCGGACTTCTCCTTGCTCCTCATCTGTGATCTCCAACCCCACTATACCTCCAGTCCTCTCAAAAACCTGCACTGAGAGGAATGAAAGTATAGCAATAGGTGTCCCAAGTACTTGCAGCCAATCTGCTATCAGTACACATCCATCTGATTTTAGCAGGCAAATTTCCCTACCCCAGTTGCTAAACCATAAAAAGAAATTTGGTCCCAGCCATCCACATGCTCAGCGTCTGAATGCTAGCTTGGCCAAATTGCTAGCAACGCAACTGCTGCCTTTTCAGCTGGTAGACTCTGCCCCCGTTCGTGAATTTGTGGAATGTGCTGTACCTCAGTGGCAGGTTCCAAAACGCCATTTCTTTTCATGGAAGGCCATTCTGGCTCTCTACCGGCATGTGGAAGGCAATGTTTTGGCCTTGTTGAACAGGGCAGTCAGCAGTAAGGTGCATATTACCGCTGACTCATGGTCTAGCAGGCATGGTTACCTTCATGGCGCACTGGGTAACTCTTCTGGCAGCTGGGAAGGATGCAGGACAGGGTTCAGTATTGTTAGAGCTTGTTCCGCCACCACGCCTCCAAAATACTAGTGGTCATTCTGCCACAGCTCTCTCCTCCACCCCTACCCTTCTTCTTTCTCTATAGCCTCTTCTTCAGATTTCTCCTCTGAACCAGCGGTGCTCCGTAAGCATCAAGGGCCTACGCAAGCACTCAGGCAAAAAGATGCCATGCGTGCTTGAGTTGGTCTGCTTAGAGGACAGGAGCCACACTGGGGCAGAGATTCTGTCAGCTCTGTAGGGGCAGGCTCAGAGGTGGTTGACGCCACACCAGCTTCAGCCAGGAATGGTTGTATGTGACAATGGCACCAACCTTCTCTCTGCCCTCTGACAGGGACACTTGACCCATGTCCCATGTTTGGCACACGTCCTGAATTTGGTGGTGCAGCGGTTCTTGAGCAGTTACTTGGCTGGCTGACATTCAAAGGGAATGCAACCTGCCCACCAACTGCCTCATTTGTGACATGCCCACCAGGTGGAACTCAATGTTGGCAATGCTGCAGCGGCTGCACTTGCAGCAGAGGGCCATCAATGAGTACCTGTGTGAGTATGGCACCAGGACAGGGTCAGGGGAGCTTGGCTTTTTTTCGCCCCACCAGTGGCTACAGATCAAGGATGCATGCACTGTCCTGTCACCATTTGAGGAGGCCATAAGGATGGTGAGCAGCAATAATGCATGCATCAGCGATACTGTCCCTCTTGTCTTCCTGTTGGAGCACACACTTCGTGGAATAATGGACAGGGCGCTTGAGGCAGAACAGCGGGAGGAAGAGGAGGACTTCCTTACCTCTCAAGGCCCCCTTTTTCCAGATAGCATTCCTGTGGGCCCACCAAACACACAGGAAGAAGAGGAGGAGAAGGATTGTGTCAGCATGGATGTAGAGGATAACACTCAACAGCAGTCTTCTAGGGATGGGTTTCAGTCCCCAGAAACCCAAGGAGTTGTACGTGGTTGGGAGGAGGTAGTTCCTGACAACGTCATCCTCAGTGACTCAGAGGACTCACAATCTAATGCGTCTGCAAACTTGCGCTGCATGGCCTCCCTGATTCTGCAAAGCCTGTGAAAGGACCCTAGAATTCGTGGTATCAAGAAAGGGATCATTACTGGCTGGCAACCCTTCTTGATCCACGTTACAAGGGTAAGGTGGCAGAACTCATCCTGCCTTCACAGAGGGAGCAGAGGATGAAACATATTCAGGAGGCCATGAAGAAAGGTTTGAGCAATGCGTTTCCAGACCCTGGGAGGTTACAATTTCCTGGCGCTGAACAACCTGTTGCTGAGGCTTCGTTCAGTCAGAGAAAGAGCATTGGAGAAGGTGGCCGGCTGACCGATGCCTTTAGACAATTGTTACTGGGTCTTGAGGATGGACCACTGGCCAGAACTTGCTCAATATGCAACTGAGCTACTGGCCTGTCCTGCATTCAGCGTTCTTTCTGAACGCACATTCAGTGCTGCTGGAGGTTTTGTAATGGACCATAAAGTGCGCCTGTCCACAGACTCCGTTGATAGGCTCACATTTATAAAAATTAATCAGTCTTGGATCAGCAGCAGCTATCAAGCACCTGATGCTGATGTAACTGATTAATTTTTCTATGGATGTGGGATCCTTTGAAGACTGCCTAAGCTGAGTGACTATCCTATTCCTCCTCAATCTTGATGATGCTAGCTTCCAACAATATTTTTGGTTTAGGGCACCAACAACACTGCCTAAGGCCCAATTTTTCTGCCCCTGTTAAACAGGGGCATGTAATTACAATTTTTGATCAAATATTTCGCAGCAGGGCCTGTTCCTGCACCCAACAAGTGTAACTTTGAGGGGTTACAGTGTTGTGGCACCACCACCACCACTGCCTAAGGCCCAATTTTTCTGCCCCTGTTTAACAGGGGCATGTAATTATAATTTTTGATCAAATATTTCCAGGAGGGCCCATTCCTGTGCCCAACATGCATAACTGTGAGGGGTTACAGTGTTGTGGCACCACCAACACCACTGCTTAAGGCCCAATTTTTCTGCCCCTGTTTAACAAGGGCATGTAATTACAATTCTTGATATAATATTTAACAGCAGGGCCTGTTCCTGCGCTCAACAAAAGTAACTGTAAGGGTTTACAGTGTTCTGGCACCACCAACACCTAAGGCCAAATTTTCTTTGAGTATTTAGGGTAGGCTGTATAGTATATATACTTCTGTTCAGAGTATATAGTACCTGGGGGCCCCCCACGCCATTCTTTTTTAAAATTTGGGTGTGGGGATTCCCTTAATATCCATACCAGACCCAAAGAGCCTTGTAATGGGCTGGGGGGGACCCATGCCATTTTTAATCAATGATTTTCATGTATATTGCCGGGACCCAACAATACATTGCAGCCACAAGCAGTTTTAAATGACTTTTTTCCTTTAGAAATGTCATTTTGCTGTGGTATTGTTCTAAACAGGGGAAAACTGCGCTACTTTACAGGAATACTATAGACACCCCCCAGGCACGATATTTAAACGGCATATAAAAGCATAAAAAAAATGTCCTTAATATAGGTATATGCTGCAAATGTTCTTATAGGTGAAAACAAAAAAGATAAGTAGTGTCCATATAAGGTGCAAAGTAGGTAAGTGGCTGTATATTTAGCATAGAATGACAAAGTGCTGGTGTTGGTGACAATTAGGGATGAGGCGAACACCCCCGGTTCGGTTCGCACCAGAACCTGCGAACGGACCGAAAATTCGCACGAACGTTAGAACCCCATTGACGTCTATGGGACTCGAACGTTCAAAATCAAAAGTGCTCATTTTAAAGGCTAATTTGCATGGTATTGTCCTAAAAAGGGTTTGGGGACCCGGGTCTTGCCCCAGGGGACATGTATCAATGCAAAAAAAACTTTTAAAAATGGCCGTTTTTTCGGGAGCAGTGATTTTTATGATGCTTAAAGTAAAAAAAAAAGTGAAATATTCCTTTAAATATCATACCTGGGGGGTGTCTATAGCATGCCTGTAAAGTGGCGCGTGTTTCCCGTGCTTAGAACAGTCCCTGCACAAAATGTCATTTTTAAAGGAAAAAAGTCATTTAAAACTGCTTGCGGCTTTAATGTAATGTCGGGTCCTGGCAATATGGATGAAAATCAGTGAGACAAACGGTATGGGTACCCCCCAGTCCATTACCAGGCCCTTTGGGTCTTGTATGGTTATTAAGGGGAACCCCGCACCCAAATTAAAAAAGGAAACAGCAATATACAGGCTCTGTACTCTGAACAACAGTATACAGGCGGTGCAAACAAGACAGGGACTGTAGGTTTGTTGTTAAGTAGATTCTGTTTGTAATTTTAAACTGGTACATTTTTAATGTGTTTAGCTCCAGCCAAAAAATCTATTTTAAGCTTTTTGGAAAACATAGGGAAGGGTTATCACCCCTGTGACATTTGTTTTGCTACCTGTGCTCCTCTTCAGAAGATTTCACCTCACCTTTTGTCCTAATGACAAATGTTTTTTGAAAATTTGTTTTTTTTGTGAAACAAGGATTGGTGATAAAGCATCAGTGGAAAGGAGAAATGTTTTTCCCATATTAACTCTTACAGGAGAGAATTTCCCTTCCTAGGGGTAGATTTCATCTCACTTCCTGTTGTCTCCTTCCGTTTGTAAGTAGTAGTCGTTTGTAAGTTGGATGTTTGAAAGTAGGGGCCTGTCCAATATACTCAGCAAAACTTTGGGCCTTAGGTGTTGTTGTGGCTACAACACTGTAAGCCCTCACAGGGCCCTGCTGTGAAATATTAGATCAAGAATTGTAATTACATGCCCCTGTTGAACAGGGGCAGAAAAATTGGGCCTTTGGTGGTGATGGTGGTGGTGGTGCTGGTGCCACAACACTGTAAGTCCTCACTCGCTCTTGGTGGGCGCAGAAATGGGCCCTGCTGTGAAATATTAGATCAAGAATTGTAATTACTTGCCCCTGGCTGAAAAATTGGGCCTAGGCACTGGTGCTGGTGCCACAACACTGCAACCTCTCACAGATACTCTAGTTGGAACGCGTGAACGAGCCCTGCTGCAAACTATTGCATCAAAAATTTTAATTACACGCCCCTGTTAGACAGGGGCTGAAAAATTGTACCTTAGGCACTGGTGCTGGTGCCACAACACTGCAACCCCTCACAGACACTCTAGTTGGAACGGAGGAACGAGCCCTGCTGCAAAGTATTGCATCAAAAATTGTAATTACACGCCCCTGTTACACAAGGGCTGAAAAATTGGGCCTTAGGCACTGGTGGCGGCGCCCAGAACCAAAAATGTTCTTACAAGCTATCAGCGTGATCATTGAGGAGGAAGAGGATAATTACTCAGGATAGCCACTCAGCATCAGCATAGGCAGTCTTTGAAGGGATCTGAGATTTCAAAAAAAATTATTTGGTTACATCAGCATCAGGTGCTTGGTAGCTGGTGGTTATCCAAGCCTGATTCATTTTTATGAAGGTCAGTCGATCGACCGAGTCGGTGGACAGACGCACCCTGTGATCGGTTACAAAGCCTCCAGCAGCACTGAATGTGCGTTCCGAAAGAACGCTGGATGCAGGACAGGCCAGTAGCTCAATTGCATACTGTGCAAGCTCTGGCCAGTGATCCATCCTCAAGACCCAGAGGATTTTCGGTGGGAAAGGTGTCCAAGTCAGATCTTGCCCCTAGGTATTCCTGCACCATGTAAAACAGACGCTGGCAATGGTTGCTGGAACCGATCATACCTTGGGGCTGCGGACTAAAAAATTGTCTGAACGCATCGGTCAGACGGCCACCTTCTCCATCGCTCCTTCTTTGACTGACCGAAGCCTCAGCAACACGTTGTCCAGAAACAGGAGTTCGTAACCTCCCAGTCTCTGGGAACACGTTGCACCTTTCTGCAAGGCCTCCCGAAGATGTTTCATCCTCTGCTCCCTCTGCGATGGCAAGATAAGGTCCGCAACCTTACTCTTGTAGCGTGGATCAAGGAGGGTTGCCAGCCAGTATTGGTCCTTCTCCTTGATTCCACGAATACGAGGATCCTTACACAGGCTTTGCAGGATCAGGGAGGCCATGCAGCGTAGGTTTGCTGAGGCATTCGGTCCGGAGTCTTCTGGGTCACTAAGGACGACATGGCCCGCAGCCACCTCCTCCCAGCCACGTACAAGTCCATGGGTTTCTTGGGACTGATCCCTTAAAAACTGCTTCTGATGCTGAGTGCCAGGCTCCACCTCCATACTGCCACAATCCTCCTCCTCCTCCTCCTCGTCCTCTTCCTGTGTGATCGGCGGGCACGCAGGAACACTGTCTGAATAAAGGGGGCCTTGAGAGCTAAGGAAGTCCTCCTCTTCCTGCCTCTGTTCTGCCTCAAGTGCCCTGTCCATTATTCCATGCAGCGTGTGCTCCAACAGGTGGACAAGGGGGACAGTGTCACTGATGCATGCACTGTCACTGCTCACCATCCTCGTGGCCTCCTCAAATGGTGACAGGACAGTGCATGCATCCCTGATCATGGCCCACTGGCGTGGGGAAAAAAACCAAGCTCCCCTGACTCTGTCCTGGTGCCATAGTTGCACAGGTACTCATTGATGGCCCTCTGCTGCGTGTGCAGCCACTGCAGCATGGCCAACGTTGAGTTCCACCTGGTGGGCATGTCACAGATTAGGCGATTCTTGGGCAGGTTAAACTCCTTTTGGAGGTCTGCCAGCCAAGCACTGGCATTATATGACCGGTGGAAATGCACACAGATTTTCCTGGCCTGCCTCAGGACATCCTGTAAGCCTGGCGGGTACCTACCCAAGAATCGCTGCACCACCAAGTTAAGGATGTGAGCCAAACAGGCAGAATTCCTTCCGTAGACAACGACGACAGGGCAGAATTCCTTCCGTAGACAACGACGACGGGGCAGAATTCCTTCCGTAGACAATGACGACGGGGCAGAATTCCTTCCGTAGACAACGACGACGGGGCAGAATTTTGGAGACATGGTGGCGGAACAACCTCCAACACTACTGCACCTTGTCCTGCATCCTTCCCAGCTGCCAGCAGAGTCACCCAATGCGCGGTGAAACTTAGGTAACGTCCCTGTCCATGCCTGCTGGACTATGAGTCAGCGGTAATATGCACCCTGACCACCCTGTCCAGCGAGGCATGGACATTGCTTTCCACATGCCGGTAGAGAGCCAGAAGAAAAAGTGGCGTTTGGGTACCTGCCACTGAGGAACCACACATTCCACAAACTCACGGAAGGGGGCAGAGTCTACCAACTGAAAAGGCAGCAGTTGAAGTGCTAGCAATTTTGCCAAGCTAGCATTCAACCGCTGGGCATGTGGATGGCTGGGAGTGAACTTCTTTCGGCGGTGCAGCAGCTGGGGCAGGGAAATTTGCCTGGTACAATCTGTGTACCAGGTGTACCGAAAGCAGATTGCCCACAAGTACTTGGCTGTGACACACCTAATTCTACACCTTCATTCCTCTCAGTGCAGGTCTCAGAGAGGACTGAAGGTATAGTGGGGTTGGAGATCTCAGCTGATGAGGAGCAAGGAGAGGTCCTCTTTGTTCTTTGGTGTGGGTCTTTTAGATACGCTTGCCAACGAACTGCATGGCAGGTCAACATATGTCTGGTCAAGCATGTGGTGCCCAAGCGGGAGATGTTTTGGCCACGCGAGATACGCTTGAGACATATGTTGCAAATAGCAGCGGTGCGATCTGATGCACTCAAAAAAGGCCCACACCAAAGAACTTTTGGAATAATAATAGAGACAGCAGCGCCCTGCACATGCGGAGCTTTGGGGTGTGATGCAGTCAGTGTGCTGCCCTTAGGCTGGCCCCTGGAGGGCATCCTGCCTCGTTGGTGATGTGCCTCCTCCTACTCTCTCCTATCAGGCACTCACGTTGAGTCAGTGACCTCATCATCCCCTCCCTCCTCATCACTGGAGCAAACCTGGCAGTATGCTGCAGCAGGGGGAGCATGACTGCCAGATTGCTGTCCTTCTTGGGCACCCCCTCTGTCCGTGTTCACGTTACTGCCTTCATCTAGCTCAGTATCATCATCAGAGCCTTCTTTTTTTTTTTTTTTTTTTTTTGCTTTTTTTTTTTTTTCCCCCCTAGCTCTTGTGCAATGCCTATGTTCTATTTGATAGGTAGTTAAATCCTGATTTTTTCTGCATAACTCCATGTTTTTTTAAACTCCTTCCAACATTTCCATTTGTCTACTTCTCTCTTTTCCTCTTTATACAAAGAAAACTGTTCCATGGTGTAGGTCTCCTCCACGGCATTTATCCAGTCCCACATCTCCGGACTTTCTCCCCCCCCCCAATTTTTGGGGATTAATCTTTTTGCTGCGTTCAATAAATGTGGAACCAGAGATGCTTTATATTGTTTCACATTCCCTTCTATGCCGTGGAGGAGAACCACCCACGGATCCTCCTTCACCTCGATTTTTGTAATCTCCTTTATCGATCTCAAGATTTTTTTCCAATATTTTTTAATTACCGGGCAACTCCACCATAAGTGAGCCATAGTACCCATCCCTCCGCAGCCCCGCCAACACTCTGCCGATTTCCCATGTTGGAACTTACTTATCCTATCTGGCGTTGCATACCACCTTGCCATACATTTATAATTCATCTCGGCCGTTTTTATATCCGCCGCTGAGCTATGGGCCAAAAATAACATTTTATTAATCGTGCTTGTGTCTTTTTGTGTTCCCAATTCCTTTTCCCATTTTTTGATGTATGTGGGTACCTCTGCTTCTTCTTCCTTCATTATTAATTTATATAGCTTAGATATTGTGTTTTTTGTTTTTTCCGAACAACATAATTTTTCTAACGCTGTCAAGTTTTCTCCGGATCTTATCGGTTGAGGTAAATTTTTCACGAAGCGGTCTAATTGCATGTACCTCCATTCATCTATCACCCATGTGTCAGTGTTTTGTTTCAATTCAGTGATTGTGACAATTTTCCCTTTTTTTATGTATTTCTCTAAGCTGTACTTTGTCTTTTTTTATCCAGTTCCCACCTATATCTCTTTTCCCTGGTGCAAAAAACTCATTCTCCTTTAATTCTATCAGGGGAGAATTATAAATCTTATCTAACTGTTTATATACTACCTCCCATGTCTTTAAAACTATTTTTGTCAAACCGTGCGTTCCCTCATCTACCGTTCTGTGATTCGGAGGGTTCCAAATAATAGATCCTAAACGTGTTTTACTATAGTAATTCTCTATATTCACCCATCTTTTTTCTTGGTTATCCCTAGCCCATTCTATTTCTCTTGATAAAATTATTGCTTTATAATATTTTAGGATATCCGGGACCGCAAGGCCCCCTTTGTCTTTATCTTGTTTTAGGGTCTTGAGAGATATTCTTGATCTTTTGTTTTTCCATATTATATTAGAGATTATTGACTTCAGTTTTCTAATATATTCTTGTGGGAGTTTAATAGGTAACATTTGAAATTTATACGTGATCTTAGGTAAGAGGACCATTTTTATGGCGTTAATACGCCCCATCCATGAAAGAGGTTTTGTCTGGAGTTTTTTCCCTTCCCTCTTTATTTCATCCAAGAGATGGATATAGTTTTTTCTATATATCTTTTCCGGGGAGTTCGAGAGCATTATTCCCAGATATTTGATCTCTTTTTTCCAGCAGAATTGGAAATCTCTCTTCAGTTTTTCCTCCTCTATTTTACTCACGTTTATCTTTAGAATTTCCGATTTCCCCATATTGATCTTAAAATTTGTTATTTCGCCATATTGTTTTAATATTTTAACCAATCTTGGTAATGTATTTCCGGGATTACTTATATAGAAGAGCACATCGTCCGCATAAGCGGCCAATTTGTGCTCCTCTTCTCCCACCTTAAATCCTTCAATGTCCGGGTTATTTCTAATTGTTGCAAGGAGGGGTTCTAGGGCCAACACGAAGAGAAGGGGGGACAGGGGGCATCCCTGTCTTGTCCCTCTCTTCATCTCGAAAGGTGACGACAGGGTTCCATTGATCTTAATGGCCGCCTTGGGTTTTCTATAAAGTGCTTTGATCCGTCCTATCATCTTTGGGCCTATTCCTATTATTTCTAGGGTTCTAAACAGGAACTCCCAGCCCACCCTGTCAAATGCCTTTTCGGCATCACTTGACAAGAGCAGGCCTGGGTGTCCCTCCTCCCTTCTCTTCTGTAGCAACAATAGGGTTCTCACCCCATTGTCTCTTCCCTCCCTTCCTGCTATAAAGCCTACTTGGTCCGGATGAATCACCCCATTCATCAATTCTTTTATCCTCGTGGCCAGTATCTTTGAATATATTTTTGTGTCTACGTTAATCAATGATATCGGTCTATAACTAGCGCATAAAGTCGCGTCTTTGGCCTCTTTGGGGATTACGGTGATTGTAGCAAAAAGCGCCTCACTACTTAGTTCAAACTCACTTCCCACCCCATTCATGTACTTACACATTTTCGGAACTAGTATGTCTTTAAATTTCTTGTAGTAATATGTGGTGAACCCATCCGGACCCGGGCTTTTCCCCTGTGTACTATCTGCTATTGCTCTATATATCTCCTCCTCTGTTATTGGTTTCTCCAAGGCCTCTCTAGAATTTTTTGTAATCTTGGTTAATTTGGCACATTTTAAGAATTCCTCTATCTTCCTGTTTTTATTTTCCTCACTTATCTGGTCTCCATTAATCTCCTCCGTATATAGTTCACTGTAGTAGTTTTTAAATACTTCACCAATCTCTTTGGTTTCATAAACCATCTTCCCATGTTTATCCTGTATCTTTCCTATAAAGTTTAGGGCTTTTTTTTTTCTGAGCATTCTGGCTAAATGTTTTCCCGCCTTATTTCCCCACATATATCTTTCTTTAGCTATTTGGTTAAATTTTTCCTTTGTTTCTTGTTCCATCAACTTTTTTAGTTCATCCCGTTTATTGATCAGTGCAAGGTATGTTGTTTGGTGGTGTCCTCTGTGTTTTTTATGTTCTTGTTCTAAGTAAAAAATTTCTTTTATAACATTTCCCATCCTATTTTTCCTTTCCTTCTTTCTCCTTGCTCCCTCTTTTATTATTATTCCCCTTATGTAGGCTTTATGTGCTTCCCATGTCACCGATCCCGATGTATCTCCTGTTTCATTTGTTGCAAAATAATATTTTAGCTCTCTCTCTATTTTTTTGGAGATATCTTCGTTTTGCAGTAGGTCTTCATTTATTCTCCACAGTGATTGTCTCCCTTGAGCCCTGTATATCTGCATCTCCATCTCAATAGGGGCATGGTCATCATCAGAGCCTTCTAAACGCTGGGCATCCTCCTGGAGCATGTACCCAACACTGTGGTCAAGCAGTTCGAGGGACTCCTCAGGAGGACATGGTGGGGCTAGGGAAGGAGTCACTGATGCCATTGAGCCAAGGGAAGAGGCCACGTTGGCAGCTGCTTTGCCAGAAAAAGTACCCTGAGCATGGGTGAGAGAGGATGAGGAGGATGAGGACAGCTTGGTCATCCACTGGACCAAGTCTTCTGCATGTTGCGACTCAACGCGGCCAGCTGCCGAAAAAAAGGCCAAGCGTGTACCACGGCCACGTGCTGATGAGGATGCACCGTCTCCACGACCAGCACTGTTGCCTCTAGACACAAAGCCTGCTTGCCCTCTTTTATTGGCTTGTGACTGTCTGCCTCTCCTTGTTGGCCTTCCAGACATACTAATGGCCTGTAGCTGCACTAAGCTGGGATATATATATACTGATACTGCAGGTAGCAAAATCAACTGCCTGCCTGTAGTATGAGAACACCACCAACCTTCTACAGGTAGCTTTAGCTGAACACTGTGCAGAGCTCGCACTACACTAACTTGTAGTTTTAGCTGAACACTGTGCAGAGCTCGCAAAATACTAACTTGTAGCTTATTTAGCTGCCTGTGGTAGTGATAGGATCAGGAAAACACCACCAACCTTCTACAGGTAGCTTTAGGTGAACACTGCAGAGCTCGCAACAAAATAACTTGTAGTTTTAGCTGAACACTGTGAGGAGGACGCACTACACTAACTTATAGCTTTAGTTGAACACTGTTCAGAGGACGCACTACACTAACTTGTAGCTTTAGCTGAAGACTGTGCAGAGGTCGCACTACACTAAATTGTAGTTTTAGCTGAAAACTGTGAGGAGGGCGCACTACACTAACTTGTAGCTTTAGCTGAACACTGTGAGGAGGACGCAGTACCCTAACTTGTAGCTTTAGCTGAACACTGTGCAGAGGTCACACTAAACTAACTTGTAGCTTTAGCTGAACACTGTGAGGAGGACGCACTACACTAACTTGTAGCTTTAGCTGAACACTGTGCGGAGGTCGCACTACACTAACTTGTAGTTTTAGCTGAACACTGTGAGGAGGACGCACTACACTAACTTGTATCTTTAGCTGAACACTGTGCAGAGGTCGCACTACACTAACTTGTAGTTTTAGCTGAACACTGTTCAGAGAACGCATTACACTAACTTGTAGCTTTAGCTAAACACTGTGCAGAGGTCGCACTACACTAACTTGTAGTTTTAGCTGAACACTGTTCAGAGGACGCACTACACTAGCCTGTAGCTTTAGCTGAACACTGTGAGGAGGACGCACTACCCTAACTTGTAGCTTTAGTAGCTGAACACTGTGCAGAGGTCACACTAAACTAACTTGTAGCTTTAGCTGAACACTGTGAGGAGGACGCACTACCCTAACTTGTAGCTTTAGCTGAACACTGTGCAGAGGTCACACTAAACTAACTTGTAGCTTTAGCTGAACACTGTGAGGAGGACGCACTACACTAACTTGTAGTTTTAGCTGAACACTGTGCAGAGGTCACACTAAACTAACTTGTAGCTTTAACTGAACACTGTGAGGAGGACACACTACACTAAGTGTAAATAGTCTAGCTGCCTGACTGTGGTACTAATAGGATCAAAAGAACACCAGCAATTTTCTTCAGGTAGCTGTAAATACTGTAACAAGACAAGCCTGCCTGTCAGTAGGAAGATAACAGGAACGGATCTAGCTAAACTGAATACAGTGTATATATACATATATAAATACAGGGGGTCCCCGGGTTACAAACAAGTTAGGGACTATAGGTTTGTTCTTAAGTCGAATCTGTTTGTAAGTCGGAACAGGTACATTTTTTAAGTGTAGCTCCAGCCAAAAAAACTATTTTTAAGCTTTTTGGATAGCATAGGGAAGGGTTAGCACCCCTGTGACATTTGTTTTGCTGTCTGTGCCCCTGTTCAGAAGATTTCACCTCACTTTCTGTCCCAATGACAATTGGATTTTGAAAATTTTGGGTTGTTGTGGAAACAAGCCTTGGTGATAAAGCATCAGTGGAGGTACCTTTTCCCCAAAATAGCTCTTACAGGAGAGAATTTCCCTTCCTAGGGGTAGATTTCCTCTCACTTCCTGTTGTCTGCCTCCGTTTGTAAGTAGGAGTCGTTTGTAAGTCGGATGTTTGTAACTAGGGGACCCCCTGTATATATATATATATATATATATATATATATATATATATATATATATATACATACACAACACCTGGGATGCTTATATATACACAATACACTGTAAGTGCAGCTAACTCACTGACTGTCCTGCCTAATCTAGCTAACTCAAATGAAATTACACTGTCTCACTCTCTCTCTAAGCACGCCGGAACACACTACACAGGGCCGCCGTGTAGGCGGCCTTATATAGTGTGGGGCGCGTTCTAAACCCCCTGAGCCATAATTGGCCAAAGCTACCCTGGCTTTAGCCAATTACAGCTCTCTCTACTGACGGCGCTGTGATTGGCCAAGTATGCGGGTCATAATGCATGCTTGGCCAATCATCAGCCAGCAATGCACTGCGATGCCGCAGTGAATTATGGGCCGTAACGCGCCACGTGAATTTGGCGCGAATGGCCTATATCGTTCACAATTCGACGAACGATCAAACAGACGATGTTCGAGTCGATCATGGGTTCGACTCGAACATGAAGCTCATCCCTATTGACAATCCTCTGGCATAAAGTGCTGATGATAGGTGACTTCCTGGTTCCTGTGCAGAGTAGGGATGAGCCGAACACCCCCCGGTTCGGTTCGCACCAGAACCCGCGAACGGACCGAAAGTTCGCACGAACGTTAGAACCCCATTGACGTCTATGGGACTCGAACGTTCAAAATCAAAAGTGCTCATTTTAAAGGCTAATTTGCATGGTATTGTCCTAAAAAGGGTTTGGGGACCCGGGTCCTACCCCAGGGGACATGTATCAATGCAAAAAAAACTTTTAAAAACGGCCGTTTTTTCGGGAGCAGTGATTTTAATGATGCTTAAAGTAAAAAAAAAAAAAGTGAAATATTCCTTTAAATATCGTACCTGGGGGGTGTCTATAGTATGCCTGTAAAGTGACGCGTGTTTCCCATGTTTAGAACAGTCCCTGCACCAAATGTCATTTTTAAAGGAAAAAATCTCATTTAAAACTGCTTGCGGGTTTAATGTCATGTCGGGTCATGGCAATATGGATGAAAATCAGTGAGACAAACGGCATGGGTACCCCCCAGTCCATTACCAGGCCCTTTGGGTCTTGTATGGATATTAAGGGGAACCCCGCACCCAAATTAAAATAAGGAAAGGTGTGGGGCCACCAGGCCCTATATACTCTGAACAGCAGTATACAGGCGGTGCAAACAAGACAGGGACTGTAGGTTTGTTGTTAAGTAGAATCTGTTTGTAATTTTGAACATTTTTAACGTGTTTAGCTCCAGCCAAAAAATCTTTTCTAAGCTTTTTGGAAAACATAGGGAAGGGTTATCACCCCTGTGACATTTGTTTTGCTGTCTTTCCTCCTCTTCAGAAGATTTCACCTCACTTTTTTGTCCCAATGAAAAATGTTTTTTGAAAATTTGGGTTTTTTTGTGGAACAAGGATTGGAAAGCATCAGTGGAAAGGAGAAATTGTTTTCCCATATTAACTCTTACAGGAGAGAATTTCCCTTCCTAGGGGTAGATTTCATCTCACTTCCTGTTGTCTCCTTCCGTTTGCAAGTAGGAGTCGTTTGTAAGTTAGATGTTTGAAAGTAGGGTCCTGCCCTATATACTCAGCAGAAATTTGGGCCTTAAGTGTTGCTGTGGCCACAACACTGTAAGCCCTCACAGGGCCCTGCTGTGAAATATTAGATCAAGAATTGTAATTACATGCCCCTGTTGAACAGGAGCTGAAAAATTAGGCCTTAGGCACTGGTGCCACAACACTGCAACCCCTCACAGACACTCTAGTTGGAACGCAGGAACGAGCCCTGCTGCAAAGTATTGCTTCAAAAATTGTAATTACACGCCCCTGTTAGACAGGGGCAGAAAAATTGGGCCTTAGGCACTGGTTCTGGTGCCACAACACTGCAACCCCTCACAGACACTCTAGTTGGAACGCAGGAACGAGCCCTGCTGCAAAGTATTGCATCAAAAATTGTAATTACACGCCCCTGTTAGACAGGGGCAGAAAAATTGGGCCTTAGGCACTGGTGCTGGTGCCACAACACTGCAACCCCTCACAGACACTCTAGTTGGAATGCAGGAACGAGCCCTGCTGCAAAGTATTGCATCAAAAATTGTAATTACACGCCCCTGTTAGACAGGGGCAGAAAAATTGGGCCTTAGGCACTGGTGCTGGTGCCACAACACTGCAACCCCTCACAGACACTCTAGTTGGAATGCAGGAACGAGCCCTGCTGCAAAGTATTACATCAAAAATTGTAATTACACGCCCCTGTTAAACAGGGGCTGAAAAATTGTGCCTTAGGCACTGGTGGTGGCGCCCAGAACCAAAAATGTTCTTACAAGCTATCAGCGTGATGATTGAGGAGGAAGAGGATAATTACTCAGGGATAGTCACTCAGCATCAGCATAGGCAGTCTTTGAAGGGATTTGAGATTTCAAAAAAAATTATTCGGTTACATCAGCATCAGGTGCTTGGTAGCTGGTGGTGATCCAAGACTCATTCATTTTTATGAAGGTCAGCCGATCGACCGAGTCGGTGGACAGACGCACCCTGTGATCGGTTACCACGCCTCCAGCAGCACTGAATGTGCGTTCCGAAAGAACGCTGGATGCAGGACAGGCCAGTAGCTCAATTGCATACTGTGCAAGCTCTGGCCAGTGATCCATCCTCAAGACCCAGTAACCCAGAGGATTTTCGGTGGGAAAGGTGTCCAAGTCTGATCTTGCCCCTAGGTATTCCTGCACCATGTAAAACAGACGCTGGCGATGGTTGCTGGAACCGATCATACCTTGGGGCTGCGGACCAAAAAATTGTCTGAACGCATCGGTCAGACGGCCACCTTCTCCACCGCTCCTTCTTTGACTGACCGAAGCCTCAGCAACACGTTGTCCAGAAACAGGAGTTTGTAACCTCCCAGTCTCAGGGAACGTGTTGCACAGACCTTTCTGCAAGGCCTCCCGAAGATGTTTCATCCTCTGCTCCCTCTGCGATGGCAAGATAAGGTCCGCAACCTTACCCTTGTAACGTGGATCAAGGAGGGTTGCCAGCCAGTATTGGTCCTTCTCCTTGATACCACGAATACGAGGATCCTTACGCAGGCTTTGCAGGATCAGGGAGGCCATGCAGCATAGGTTTGCTGAGGCATTCGGTCCGGAGTCCTCTGGGTCACTAAGAACGACATGGTCCGCAGCCACCTCCTCCCAGCCACGTACAAGTCCATGTGTTTCTTGGGACTGATCCCTTAAAGACTGCTGCTGATGCTGAGTGCCAGGCTCCACCTCCATACTGACACAATCTTCCTCCTCCTCCTCCTCCTCTTCCTCCTCGTCCTCTTCCTGTGTGATCGGCGGGCACGCAGGAACACTGTCTGGATAAAGGGGGCCTTGAGAGCTAAGGAAGTCCTCCTCTTCCTGCCTCTGTTCTGCCTCAAGTGCCCTGTCCATTATTCCACGCAGCGTGTGCTCCAACAGGTGGACAAGGGGGACAGTGTCACTGATGCATGCACTGTCACTGCTCACCATCCTCGTGGCCTCCTCGAATGGTGACAGGACAGTGCATGCATCCCTGATCATGGCCCACTGGCGTGGGGAAAAAAACCAAGCTTCCCTGACCCTGTCCTGGTGCCATAGTCGCACAGGTACTCATTGATGGCCCTCTGCTGCGTGTGCAGCCGCTGCAGCATGGCCAACGTTGAGTTCCACCTGGTGGGCATGTCACAGATTAGGCGGTTCTTGGGCAGGTTAAACTCCTTTTGGAGGTCCGTCAGCCGAGCACTGGCATTATATGACCGGCGGAAATGCACACAGACTTTCCTGGCCTGCCTCAGGACATCCTGTAAGCCCGGGTACCTGCCCAAGAACCGCTGCACCACCAAGTTAAGGACGTGAGCCAAACAGGGCACATGGGTCATTTGTCCCTGTCGGAGGGCAGAGAGGAGGTTGGTGCCATTGTCGCAAACCACCATTCCTGCCTTAAGTTGGCGTGGCGTCAACCACCTCTGAACCTGCCCCTGCAGAGCTGACAGAACCTCTGTCCCAGTGTGGCTCCTGTCCCCCAAGCACACCAGCTCAAGCACCGCATGGCATCTTTTGGCCTGCGTACTTGCGTAGCCCCTTGAACGCCTACGGAGCACCGCTGGTTCCGAGGAAGAGGCCATGGAGGAAGAAGAAGAGGAGGGGGTGGAGGAGAGAGGTGTGTCACAATCAGCATTTTGGAGGCGTGGTGGCGGAACAACCTCCAACACTACTGCACCTTGTCCTGCATCCTTCCCAGCTGCCAGCAGAGTCACCCAATGCGCCGTGAAACTTAGGTAACGTCCCTGTCCATGCCTGCTGGACCATGAGTCAGCGGTAATATGCACCTTACCGCTGACCGCCCTGTCCAGCGAGGCATGGACATTGCCTTCCACATACCGGTAGAGAGCCGGAATCGCCTTCCGTGAGAAAAAGTGGCGTTTGGGTACCTGCCACTGAGGAACCGCACATTCCACAAACTCACGGAAGGGGGCAGAGTCTACCAACTGAAAAGGCAGCAGTTGAAGTGCTAGCAATTTTGCCAAGCTAGCATTCAACCGCTGGGCATGTGGATGGCTGGGAGCAAACTTCTTTCGGCGGTGCAGCAGCTGGGGCAGGGAAATTTGCCTGGTACAATCTGACGTCGGTGTACCAAAAGCAGATTGCCCACAAGTACTTGGCTGTGACACACCTAATTCTACACCTTCATTCCTCTCACTGCAGGTCTCAGAGAGGACTGAAGGTCTAGTGGGGTTGGAAATCTCAGCTGATGAGGAGCAAGGAGAGATACTCTTTGTTCTTTGGTGTGGGTCTTTTAGATACGCTTGCCAACGAACTGCATGGCAGGTCAACATATGTCTGGTCAAGCATGTGGTACCCAAGCGGGAGATGTTTTGGCCACGCGAGATACGTTTGAGACATATGTTGCAAATAGCAGCGGTGCGATCTGATGCACTCATCTCAAAAAAGGCCCACACCACAGAACTTTTTAAATAACGCGCAGAGACTGCAGCGCCCTGCACATGTGGAGCTTTGGGGTGTGATGCAGTCAATGTGCTGCCCTTAGGCTGGCCCCTGGAGGGCATCCTGCCTCGTTGGTGATGTGCCGCCGCCTCCTCCTCCTCCTCCTCCTCCTCTCTCCTATCAGGCACCCACGTTGAGTCAGTGACCTCATCATCCTCTCCCTCCTCATCACTGGAGCAAACCTGGCAGTATGCTGCAGCAGGGGGAGCATGACTGCCAGATTGCTGTCCTTCTTGGGCACCCCCTCTGTCCGTGCTCATGTTACTGCCTTCATCGAGCTCAGTATCGTCATCAGAGCCTTCCAAACGCTGGGCATCCTCCTGGAGCATGTACCCAACACTGTGGTCAAACAGTTCGAGGGAATCCTCATGAGGACATGGTGGAGCTAGGGAAGGAGTCACTGATGACATTGAGCTGAGGGAAGAGGCCGCTGCTTTGCCAGACAAAGCACCCTGGGCATGGGTGAGAGAGGATGAGGAGGATGAGGACGGCTTGGTCATCCACTCGACCAAGTCTTCTGCATGTTGCGGCTCAACACGGCCAGCTGCCGAAAAAAAGGCCAAGCGTGTCCCATGGCCACGTGCTGATGAGGATGCACCGTCTCCACGACCAGCACTAGACACAGAGCCTGCTTGCCCTCTCTTATTGGCTTGTGACTGTCTGCCTCTCCTTCTTGGCCTTCCAGACATACTAATGGCCTGTAGCTGCACTAAGCTGGGATAGAACACCTGTAATTTTCTTCAGGTAGCTTTATATACTGTAACCAGACAAGCCTGCCTGTCAGTAGGAAGATAACAGGAACGGATCTAGCTGAACACTGTGAGCAGGACGCATTGTACTAAATGTAAATAGTCTAGCTGCCTGACCGTGGTACTAATAGGATCAAATAGAACACCTGTAATTTTCTTCAGGTAGCTTTATATACTGTAACCAGACAAGCCTGCCTGTCAGTAGGAAGATAACAGGAACGGATCTAGCTGTACACTGTGAGCAGGACGCACTGTACTAAATGTAAATAGTCTAGCTGCCTGACCGTGGTACTAATAGGATCAAATAGAACACCTGTAATTTTCTTCAGGTAGCTTTATATACTGTAACCAGACAAGCCTGCCTATCAGTAGGAAGATAACAGGAACGGATCTAGCTGAACACTGTGAGCAGGACGCACTGCACTAAATGTAAATAGTCTAGAAGATAACAGGAACGGATCTAGCTGAACACTGTGAGCAGGACGCACTGCACTAAATGTAAATAGTCTAGAAGATAACAGGAACGGATCTAGCTGAACACTGTGAGCAGGACGCACTGCACTAAATGTAAATAGTCTAGAAGATAACAGGAACGGATCTAGCTGAACACTGTGAGCAGGACGCACTGCACTAAATGTAAATAGCAGGAACGGATCTAGCTGAACACTGTGAGCAGGACGCACTGCACTAAATGTAAATAGTCTAGAAGATAACAGGAACGGATCTAGCTGAACACTGTGAGCAGGACGCACTGCACTAAATGTAAATAGCAGGAACGGCTCTAGCTGAACACTGTGAGCAGGACGCACTGCACTAAATGTAAATAGCAGGAACGGATCTAGCTGAACACTGTGAGCAGGATGCACTGCACTAAATGTAAATAACAGGAACGGATCTAGCTGAACACTGTGAGGAGGACGCACTGCACTAAATGTAAATAGTCTAGAAGATAACAGGAACGGATCTAGCTGAACACTGTGAGCAGGACGCACTGCACTAAATGTAAATAGCAGGAACGGATCTAGCTGAACACTGTGAGCAGGACGCACTGCACTAAATGTAAATAGCAGGAACGGATCTAGCTGAACACTGTGAGCAGGACGCACTGCACTAAATGTAAATAGCAGGAACGGATCTAGCTGAACACTGTGAGCAGGACGCACTGCACTAAATGTAAATAGCAGGAACGGATCTAGCTGAACACTGTGAGCAGGACGCACTGCACTAAATGTAAATAGTCTAGAAGATAACAGGAACGGATCTAGCTGAACACTGTGAGCAGGACGCACTGCACTAAATGTAAATAGCAGGAACGGATCTAGCTGAACACTGTGAGCAGGACACACTGCACTAAATGTAAATAGCAGGAACGGATCTAGCTGAACACTGTGAGCAGGACGCACTGCACTAAATGTAAATAACAGGAACGGATCTAGCTGAACACTGTGAGCAGGACGCACTGCACTAAATGTAAATAACAGGAACGGATCTAGCTGAACACTGTGAGCAGGACGCACTGCACTAAATGTAAATAGCAGGAACGGATCTAGCTGAACACTGTGAGCAGGACGCACTGCACTAAATGTAAATAGCAGGAACGGATCTAGCTGAACACTGTGAGCAGGACGCACTGCACTAAATGTAAATTGCAGGAACGGATCTAGCTGAACACTGTGAGCAGGACGCACTGCACTAAATGTAAATAGTCTAGAAGATAACAGGAACGGATCTAGCTGAACACTGTGAGCAGGACGCACTGCACTAAATGTAAATAGCAGGAACGGATCTAGCTGAACACTGTGAGCAGGACGCACTGCATTAAATGTAAATAGTCTAGATAGAAGATAACAGGAACGGATCTAGCTAAACTGAATACAGTGTATATATATATATATATATGCAACACCTGGGATGCATATATATACACAATACACTGTAAGTGCAGCTAACTGACTGACTGTTCTGCCTAATCTATCTAACTCAAATCAAATGACACTGTCTCTCTCTCTCTCTATCTCTCAGCACACCGGAACACACACTACACAGGGCCGCCGTGCAGGCGGCCTTATATAGTGTGGGGTGTGTACTAAATCCCCTGAGCCATAATTGGCCAAAGCCACCCTGGCTTTGGCCAATTACAGCTCTCTCTACTGACGGCGCTGTGATTGGCCAAGCATGCGGGTCATAGTGCATGCTTGGCCAATCATCAGCCAGCAATGCACTGCGATGCCGCAGTGAATTATGGGTCGTGACGCGCCACACGAGTTTGGCGCGAACGGCCCATATCGTTCGCAATTCGACGAACGATCGAACAGCCGATGTTCGAGTCGAACATGGGTTCGACTCGAACACGAAGCTCATCCCTAGTGCAGAGTAATGTATGGATGTACCCTTACTTTACGGCTGTAAGGTAACAGCATGTGGGTATATCTCAATGTGTTTCTTGGCAGCCTCCCAGTATGGTGTATCCGGCTCCACTGGTGTGTGTGTCTCTAGTCTGGAATCAGAGTCCCCCTATTATCCCTGGTGTGTCTGCATCCAATGAACCTTGCAATGGGGCATGGGGGGATGTAAAGAGGGACTCACAATAAGAAGTATCAAACAGGCATATAACAAACGAGCTGCGAACTCGCCCACGTCACTTCCGGTGCCTCGTGTTCACGCACGTGTTTGTCATTGTCACATCACTTCATCGGGGGTAACTAGAGGCATTGGGAAGTGTCTTTTATATGTTTGATTTAATTTTCATTTAGTGGCCATTTTCTTGTAGATACGGTCGCCTGAAGTAAACTGGCGGCCATTTTCCCGTGGCTCTGGTCGCCGGGCTCTGTTTCAAGTGTGGCAGGCCACTTCATGGCACAATGGGAAGAAGAGAGAATATTCTCCAATCTGCCTGAGGGCCTGTTCACCTATAGAGGATACTTTGATGATATTTTCATCTTGTGGAAAGGTAACAGTTGTGGGATAAACAGTTCAATCTCTGTATTTGCAGAAGATACTAAGCTAAGCAGGGCAATAACTTCTCCGCAGGATGTGGAAACCTTGCAAAAAGACCTGAACAAATTAATGGGGTGGGCGACTACATGGCAAATGAGGTTCAATGTAGAAAAATGTAAAACAATGCATTTGGGTGGCAAAAATATGAATGCAATCTATACACTGGGGGGAGAACCTCTGGGGGAATCTAGGATGGAAAAGGACCTGGGGGTCCTAGTAGATGATAGGCTCAGCAATGGCATGCAATGCCAAGCTGCTGCTAACAAAGCAAACAGAATATTGGCATGCATTAAAAAGGGGATCAACTCCAAAGATAAAACGATAATTGGAGTATGCTGTCCAGTTCTGGGCACCAGTCCTCAGGAAGGATGTACTGGAAATGGAGCGAGTACAAAGAAGGGCAACAAAGCTAATAAAGGGTCTGGAGGATCTTAGTTATGAGGAAAGGTTGCGAGCACTGAACTTATTCTCTCTGGAGAAGAGACGCTTGAGAGGGGATTTGATTTCAATATACAAATACCGTACCGGTGACGCCACAATAGGGATAAACCTTTTTTGCAGAAGAGAGTTTAACAAGACTCATGGCCACTCATTAAAATTAGAGGAAAAGAGGTTTAACCCTAAACTACGTAGAGGGTTCTTTACTGTAAGAGCGGCAAAGATGTGGAATTCCCTTCCACAGGAGGTGGTCTCAGCGGGAAGCATTGATAGCTTCAAGAAACTATTAGATAAGCACCTGAATGACCGCAACATACAGGCATGTTACCTATCATTTTTGACTATAGTACTCAGCATAAGCAAATTGAAAAAAATAATTAAACGCCATTGAATCATTTTATTGGCTGACAAACATCTGCAGGACATACTCCCTAGTCTTCCAAAATTAGTTTACAGAAGAGCCCCCACTATTCGTGACAAGATTGTGAAAAACATCCCTGATCCACCCGGAAGAGGCCTGACCTTTTTTACCGGAAAAGGTTTTTTCCCCTGCAAAGGATGCTATGCGTGCGTCAAAACAAAACGCCCAAATGAAAAGAAAAAGGATTTTACATATACCAGCACAGGAAATACATATGAAATTAGAGAATTCATCTGCTGTAATACAGAAGGAGCTGTCTACGCCTTTGAATGTAATTGCGGGCTACAGTATATAGGTTGGACAAAATTCGTATAAGGGAACATGTACAAAATATAATCAAAGGCTTTGACAAACACGGTGTATCTAAACATTTCGCCACTCACCACAACAAAGACCCCACACAATTGAAATTCTGGGGAATAGAACCCTATGTGAAATATTGGCGGGGGGGGTCACAAAGTCAGAACACTTAGCCAACTAGAATCTAAGTTGATATTCACGTTGGACACTTTTGCACCCCGGGGTCTTAATATAGAATTTTGATCTTAACTGTTTTATTAATGATTTTTAATGACTTTTAGCATTTTTAGCGTGCATGATTTCTTATTCCTACTCTCATACCACATTACTGTTCCTCTCTCCTCCCTATTTATGTGATTTAGATCATGTGCAACTCACTCGCCAATGCCATTTCCGGTGTACCTGAATTTTTTATCCGTTATATCTCCTTTTATCCATATTGTCCTACTGGAATTGTTTTTAAATAGTCATTGTGTATTTTTACCCCTCTCCAGTAACACACTCTGCTGCTTTTATTTAATATTTTGCTTTCTTGTACACATATAGCTTTTAATCCATGCTTTTAACATATCCTATTTTATTCTTTTAATATGTTCTTTTCAACTTGCCGTCAGTTTTATTCGGCATATATCCCCATTCTATTATTAATATGTGAAGCTCGAACCTGTGGATCATGATTTGTTTACTTTTTTTGACCAAATATCTACAAGAAAATGGCCGCCCACATTTTTCTGGCCTTTGAGCCACTAGAAAATGGCCGCCGACATCTATCCGGCCTTTGAACCACTAGAAAATGGCCACGGAACAGATGTTTACATCATGTTTGGTAAATAACTACTTGAGAATGGCCACCAGCTGACTTCCAGCGACCGGAGCCACAGGAAAATGGCCACCGGTTTACTTCTGGCGACCGTATCTACAAGAAAATGGCCACTAAATGACAATTAAAATGCTCTGTGTATTATAAAAAAAAATATTTTTTTTCTTTTTTGGGCAAATATCTACAATAAAATGGCCATCGGCTTTTTTCCGGCCTCTGAGCCACTAGAAAATGGCCGCCGACATCTATCCAGCATTTGAGCCACTAGAAAATGGCTGCCGAATGGATGTTTACATCATGTTTGGTAAAGATCTACTTGAAAATGGCCGCCGGCTGACTTTTATATGCCGTTTAGGATTTTACCTATCCCTTCAGGATTTATTGCAATTTTAGTGCACCTTCTTTTGAGCACTGTTTTTTTCACTTCATTTGTACAGCATATGGATATATTTTCTATCACTGTTCTATGAAGAATCATTTGAGTGTTTGATATACTTTTATTGTTTTATTGATACACTTTTTATTGGTTTACCCAAAGAAATCGCAAGGCATGCGATACGTTTTTATACTGCCTAGGATTGGATATATTTTGACCTTTGAACATTGCCTCTTTCAACTATATCTTTTATTGAGCACCTTTGCACTTTATTACGCACAATATTTAGGTTCATAGCGCAGCATTACCTTCACTTTATATATTTCATTTTTATTGTTTCACTTTAAGCAGTCTTAAAATCGATGCTCCCGAAAAAACGTCAGTTTTTAAAACTTTTTTTTGCATTGATACATGTCCCCTGGGGCAGGACCCGGGTCTCCAAACACTTTTTAGGGCAAAAACTTGCATACAAGCCTTTAAAATTAGCACTTTTGATTTTTCACGTTCGTGACCCGTAGACATTAATGGTGTTTGTGTGTTCGAACTAACTTTTTTGCATGTTCGTATGTTCTGCTGCGAACCGAACCGAGGGTGTTTGGCTCATCCTTATTCATCACATAGACTGACCTACCTCTCCTTCAGAGTACTTCCATCGACCCAATGCTCCTTTCAGACCAGCATCAGATAAAAAAGTGGAACAAGTGATCACAAGTAGAATAAAAATAGGATTGGAAATTAACATGGTAACAGAGTAACAGCAGTCAGCAACCCGACATGTTTCGGACAGATGTTCATCTACAGGGGCATATGCCTCTGTTACCACGTTAATTTCCAATCCTATTTTTATTCTACTTGTGATCACTTGTTCAACTTTTTTATCTGATGCTTGTGAAACGTCTGCTGTACCGCTGATGGTTTCAAATAAACCTGCTTTTATTGGTTCATGCACCATGTGGAGATTCCCTTTTTTTCCCTATGTGGATGACATTGTGACGTGGTGAGAACTACATCCTTTCGGCCACCAGCGTATTGGGAGAGGTGAATCCATCCATCCATCCATCTGATGACCTACAGTCTACCTTGTCTCTGAAGTTGCTGTGTATGCAATTTCCGGTACTGTCCATTGGCACGCCTCACCGAGTTTCCAGTGAACACCCATAGGATCATCTGGATCCACAAGCCCTTATGACACCCCGCCGTACGGTGAGAGTGTCCATCCCTTCTGGTAAGCGCATCCACCTTACTATTTCTATATGAAATCTGTATGCAGGAAGATTGCCCACCAGATGTAACAATCACTACGGGATCTCATCAGTGCCACAGTTTGCACAGCGTTATCGCTAGAGTTTTTTATGTATGGACATTATTCCTTTATATACCACTATACACTGCTGTGATGTAGGGTGATATATATTATTCTAATTAGATGATTCATGTGTGTAGACACTGCACTTATAATTTGTTGTTTATTTTCACTTATATTTTTTGAATCACCATCACATTTTTTCGGATGAACATCCTTATTACCTATGAAAGGTGATATGTTTGATTATATGTTTGTATAATCACTGAAAACGCATGTTTGATTATACGTTTGTTTAACCACAGAAAAACGCATGGTTAAGGACACTTAGCGCTGCATTTATTTATTTATCACATTTTGTATACGGTTATCATACTGGTGATGCTGGCTGCTGATTTACACTTTTAAGAGAAATTTTTTTTAGTAGCGCAACAATACTTTTCTCTCTTTCTAGAATACGAATTAAACAATATTTCATCGAAAACAAGCCTACTGACACCTTCCCTGCCACTACGTGGGAAGCTCACAAGTGTGGGCATTCTCATCACAGCAGCAGCCAAAAGAAATAGAGAGAAAAAGAAACATATTCTAGACCTCACCACCCAAATTCAAAAACTTGAAAATGCACATAAGCCAACACTCTACACACCTTAATAAAAACCAGGAACAAACTCCTAGACATTCTTGACAAACAACTTAAACGCAAATACATTCTTTCCCAAAAGAAGTACTATGAATACGACAATAAAGCTGGAAAGTTATTAGCAAGAGCCCTACAAACTAAGAGAGCCACCTCCATGATACACTTCTTGGCAGATTCCTCGGGACATACAGTCAATTCACCCCCCGACATAGCTAAGCAATTCGTATACTATTATACACAACTGTATAACTTACCCCCAACTGACCCATTACACAATAATGCGTCATGGACCCAGTTAATTATAGATTTCTTGATGCAATACAGCCCCTCCCCCATATAGAACACCATTGCTCAAGACTTAGACAGCCCGCTGACAGAAGAAGAAGCCATACTGGAATTGAAACAAATAAAACTGGGCATAACAGTGCTATATTACAGAACATATGTGGAACTTCTCACTCCCCACTTTCTCTCAACATTCATCGCTTTTGCCCCACCGACAGAACCCCCACGAGACCTATTGACTGCACACATAGCAGTTATTCCGAAACCGGGAAAAGACCCTTCCCTGGTCACCTATTACAGACCAATTTCACTGCTAAATGTGGACCTAAAGTGATTTGCCAAAATCCTAGCCAACCGACTTCTCCCCTTGATTCCTCGACTGGTGGGTCTCGACCAAGTAGGTTTTATTCCAAGCAGGGAGGCAAGGGACAACACACTCAAATCCATCAACATACATTTTTGGCTCACATCCAATCACCACCAGGGATTCCTTCTCCCCCTCGATGCGGAGAAGGCATTTGACAGAGTGGCCTGGGACTACATGGTGCAAGCACTAAAATTCATAGGCCTCCCAAACTGAATGATGAACCTTATACTCACACTCCACTCCAACCCCACGGCCAGATTCCGCGTAAATGGCTAACTGTCGGACGCCTTCTTCATATTGAATGGAATGCGCCAAGGGTGCCCCCTATCCCCACTTATCTTTGTCCTTACCCTCGAACCACTATTGAGGAGCTTAAGAGCGAAAACTGACATTAAAGGAATAGAGATAGGCCGACATACCTACAAACTAGTCGCCTTCGCAGACGACATCCTGCTCTTCCTTACTGAACCACTTACGACAATCCCCAATTTACTTAAAGACTTTACCACCTTTAAAGACCTAACCAACCTACAAATAAAAATAAATCCAATGCCCTTAACGTCACTCTACCACAAGACACCTGCCGCCAATGCCAGGCAAACTTCCCATTTAAATGGGAAAAACATCCTATAACGTATCTAGGAATTCAGCTGCCAACCTCTCTCTCAAACCTGTATTCAGCCAATTACACACCACTCATACACAACATTACAAAAAGACCCAAAGGTGTGGACCACAGGTCATTTCTCCTGGTTTGAAAGAGCCGCTATCATCAAAATGAACGTACTACCCCATATTTTATATTTGCTACAAACCGTCCCAATCAAACTCCCAACCTCATTTTTCTCAACATATCGGACATTATGCACGGGCTTCATTTGGAACACTTCACGTCCAAGACTGAGCTACTTCAGACTTACCATCCACAAGCTTAAGGGAGGAATCGGCCTACCAGACCTACGCAAGTACCGCCAAGCCTGCCATCTGTCCAGTATTATAAACTGGAATATCCATTCCAAGGTAAAAGCCTGGGTCCAACTGGAATATTGTATATCCCCTATCCCACTACATCAACCCCATGGATAGCCCCGAAACACATCCCCCTGCATTGCAAAACTCACCCACTTATTCAGCCGACGCTAATCTCCTTCCGGGAAGCTTGCCGCAAAAAAGCCGTATCCTCATTACCAGGCCCCATGACACCACTATGCCACAAACCTGACTTCACACTCCTCATCCTTTCTAACAGATCTATGGCCACACCATAGTATGCAAGCTGAACATTTCTTCGAAAATGACCACCTCATTACCCAGGATGACAACTGGCACATTCCCCTTCTGGTCATAGGTACAAATTAGACATTTTCTCACCAGACCTAAACTGAGACCTGACTGGTAGAGACATGTCACCCCCTTCGAATCGCTATGCTTACAGACGGAACCCCAAAACCACTTAATCTCTCATACAGTATCTCACAAAAGTGAGTGCACCCTTCAAATTTTTGTAAATATTTTATTATATCTTTTCATATGACAACACTGTAGAAATGACACTTTGCTACAATGTAAAGTAGTGAGTGTACAGCTTGTATAACAGTGTAAATTTGCTGTCCCCTCAAAATAACTCAACACACAGCCATTAATGTCTAAACTGCTGGCAACAAAAATGAGCACACCCCTGAGTGAAAATGTTTATCTTGGTTTATCTTATCTTAGTTTATCTTGGTCTCATCAGACCACAGGTTATTTTGAGGAGACAGCAAATTTACACTGTTATACAAGCTGTACACTCGCTACTCGCTACATTGTAGCAAAGTGTAATTTCTTCAGTGTTGTCACATGAAAAGATATAATAAAATATTTCCAAAAATGTGAGGGGTGTACTCACTTTTGTGAGATACTGTACATACGCTTTACTATTCACAGACCAAAACCCCAAATCTAACTGGGCTAGCCGTAAATAGGAACAAGAACTCTTAATCAACCTCTCTGATCACAACTGGGAAAAAATATACACATGTATACACAAGGGAACAGTCAACATATACACACAAGAGAATGCATTCAAACTCTTCTCCAGATGGTACGGGACCCCCCTTAGATTGCATAAAATGTATCCCTCGCTTTCACAAGCTGGGAACCCTACTACATATTTGGTGAACGTGTCCCAAAATACAAACCTTCTGGAAAGAGGTTCACCAACTGATTACTCAGATAACCACTCACACACTCGAATTCTCTTCAGCGCAGTCCCTACCACACCCCTCTCTGTCCTCGAAAACAGCTTACCATCGCTTGCTCGCCATGCATATGATAAACGCAGCGAAGATGTGTATCCCAGGTAAATGCCGCTCCCCAGAACCACCGTCCAGAGCAGACTAGTTCAGATGCATCCAAAAGACAGCAGACATGAAGAAACTGATCCACCAAGTGAAAGACACCCCCTCCAAATTTAGGAATCTCTGGTCTTGCTGATTACACTTTATTACTATAGCTGAATACAAACAGACAATGGCATAAGAAAACTTTGGGCACTGTGGCGGAGGAATGAGGCGGGTTACACTCCTCCCTCCACCCCCTTCCCACTACCCATCCAGCTTTTTAGCAAACATCAACATAACCCGACACGCCCTACTCTCCCTTCCTGACATACTCCCCCACTTTACTCTCATGCCTACACCCCTAATCCCAGTATCTTGGGTTCCCACATCAACAAATTGACACATGACCCGTTATAAACATCACCCATACGTCAAACCACTTGTCGACATGACATGCCCATCTGAACTTTATGGGACCGATTGCCTATACCACCTTGATTAATACAGTTATAACAGTTATGTTACTATTTGTATAATTTTTTTCTTCGTTAGTTTTTGCTCTACCCTTAAGGGAAGTGATTCTCCCCCCATATGTTTAACATGACGGATATATCCGCATTCATGCACTTACCTGTTTATCTCTCGTATTCTGAAATAAAACTTTGTATAATGACAATGAGGGGTGGTGTTTCCTCCCCCCCGACACAGCTTGCTCCCGAATGGGATGTCTGGGGTCTGGGACAACACACCTCACACTACGCTCACCACCCAGTATGGTTTATGTGGTACACCCATACCTGTTACCTTGTTTTTTCACATGCCCTTACTCAAATGTTTACCCTTACCATGTTTAATTCTATGATGGACTTTGTTTCACTACATTTCTTTATGTTCTTGTGAAAAACTTCAATAAAAAGCATTTAAACAAAAAAAAAAACATTTCCAACACTTCATTGCCTCATATTTAACATATGACACATACGCCAGACTACAAACCAGCCCAATTTTTACTACACCACAGATCTTTACCTCATTCCACATATAACAAGTCATTGGTTGTCCACTTAATTAATTCTGCAAAAATGTGTATACCTCTATACTGGAGAGAAAAGTCCCCCCCCCCAACTATAGCTGATTGGTTTAAACGTTGCTGAGGTGGAGGACTTTATCCAGCAGGCAAGAGAGACCCCAGAGAAATTCTGGAAAACGTGAGCATGGGTGCTAAATTTCATAGACTCCATGGAATTTTCCCAAATAATGAGCAACTAAAAAGTTATTTTCTAACTTATGTACTGCCGGGGGGGTAGAGAAGGGTGGGGCATGCCCTAACCCTTAGTTTCCTTCCTACTGCACCCCTCTCCCTCTTTCCAACTCTCTCTTGCCCTTTTCCTATTATCCACCTCGTTCCCACAGGGACCATTATCTTTCACACTTCTGACCCCTCTTCCCCTTATACCTCTCCCCTCTACCCACTCACTACCCCCTCCCCTCCTCTTCAGGTTCCCAGTTCTAAAATGTGGATGAAATTGATATAATAACTCACTAATAAGCACCAAATACAAGAAGAAATAGATATTGTTACTATATACTTTGTATGTTCTAAATGGCTGGTTGTTTAGTACTGTATACCTTTTTGGTCGATCCAGTCCGGATTGTCCTTTGTTGATGATATAGTTGTCTCCCCTATGTTTGTTGTTGCTGAATTTTTTTGGAAAACTCGATAAATTTCTTTGAAACTAAACCATTTCCTGATACATACACTATACTAGTAATGGCGGTGACCAGAGACTTATAGTGTGACTGTGATAGTGTGGCAGGAAATCTGGCACAACAGATACTGGCTGGGAGGAACTCTAACTGACTAACTGACATTGACATTGCTAGTGACACTAATGCAGTGATCAGTAATAATACTGTACACTGTACTAATAACACTGGCTTGGAAGGGGTTAACATCAAGGGGCAATGAAGGGGTTACCTGTGTGACTAACAAGTGTAATGTGTGTTGCTCTTACTAATAGATCTGTCTGCTTTTTCTCTGGAGTGTAACTTTACGCCCACATGCATGACTCAATAGTCATGTGGGCTGCGCAGATAAAAAAAAGGAGGAAATGAACATGGAACTGAAATGGAGCATGCTCAGTAGATTAGGCAATGGCTGGTTTACACAATCTCAGGCTGCAGCGGAGACACACACAAGGAGAGAGGGACAGTGAACAGCAGGATCAACTAGTTTTTTTTTTTCAGAATGCATAAAATAAATCCCATAGTGACTGAGAGAGAAAGGCTGAAGATTTTAAGGGGGCTGATTCCATTTTATTTCCCATGGATTTGGAAAGAGAAATCCAACAAATTCATATAGGTGTGATGGTCAGTTGTCCACAAACATTTTGTGTATAAACTGGTCATATCGCTAATGATTATCTTTTGCTAACCATAAAGAGGGATAGAAAATGTGCCTATTTTAGCTCATGACAGTCTCCAGGTTTGGTATGAGAAATGCTGACATCTAATATGTACAAGATTTTGTATCGACACAAGATGGTTAGGTACACCTTTTAGCTGAAATCCTTTTGGAAAGCTCTTAGATATGGAGGTTGACTCAACTGAGCTCACTTGGATGTTCCTTTAAGGCAGGGTCAATTGTTCCTAACTTTATCGTAGGTGAAAACAAACTATTCCTAGCTGTAGAACACTAATGTCTTTTCTTTCGCCAGGAAAATGCCTGTTTATAACACACAGAGTGCCCAGAGCAATGAATCCATCAAACACACTTTACAAATAATACAGAGCCAGAAAGGCAAGCTAATGATGATCTAATTGTAAAGTTAGAGTCTGTTACTAACCACAAAGTGTAAAGACCATAACACAAAACAGAGAAGCATGAATTACAGCGAGGTTTTACCAGATAAATGCAAAGAAATAGTGTATCTTTGTACCAGACCATGGGAAACACATACGGCCTTTTTGTACCTGAATACTTTCAATGCAAAAAATAAAAACAAAAATATGTGTTAACTATAAGATAGATAAATTGTTACTGATGCGTTTTGTGAAAAGCATAGAAAAGGTGTAGTGGATAGCACTTTCGCCTAGCAGTAAGAAGGGTTGCTGGTTCAAATCCCAACCACCGACACTACCTGCCTGGAGTTTGCATGTTCTCCCTGTGCCTGCGTGGGTTTCCTCTGGGTACTCCGGTTTCCTCCCACACTCCAAAGACATGCTGGTAGGTTAATTGGATCCTGTCTAAATTGTCCCTAGTATGTATGAATGTGAGTTAGGGACCCTAGAGTGTGAGCTCCTTGAGGGTAGGGACTGATGTTAATGTACAATGTATATGTAAAGCGCTGCGTAAATTGATGGCACTATATAAGTACCTAAAATAAATAAATAAATATTAAAAGGTAATATTGGGAATGCTCTGTATTGCCACCTGCTGGTAGGTTCTGGGATTGGGACCGAGATACATCTGTATCAGTGCATATACAGTATTTTTGAACCTTTAGCTTTCAGACAACTGATATTTTATGATCTTTTCAAAGGGAAATAAATGGGCAATAACTGCATTTTAATTAATAAACAGTCAGATATTTACACTATCACAATGTCTCACAAAACAGCACATATCCACTTGTAATTAGTGAGGTCACTAGTAACACATATAACAGGAAACATTCAAACACACCTTTGGTCAAATGTTAGAGGATTATGAGCCAATAGAACCACAGTGACTGATAACTTAGCCTTTTGGTCTAATACTGCTACTCATTCACAAAGCTGTGTCCCCACAAAGGGATGATTAGTAAGTACAGTATATTGTACTGCTTTTTTCATTTGTAAGACAGGGAAGCTTTGTCTGTATCTTTTTATCTTTTTAACATAGCGGGTTTTTTTAAATCAAATTTTCTGGTAAACTTGTAATATAATAGATGCCCATACCCTGGGTTGCCATGTGATCTCTGAAGCAGGATATGTTTTTGATCATAGAGAATGAAATTTCTATGTGTTTGCTCTGGAAGAAGTGATGCTGTGTGGTGGTTCCAGTGGTGGTAATGTACCCATATCTGGATAAATCTCCATTCACGGGTCAAACTAGCCCCTCTAAACTCTCATTTCAGATGATCCTATAGCAGACTTGAAAAGAAAATAGAATTTTGCTAAATCTGTAAGTTTAAACAGATATAAACCGTAAATTGATAAATGAAACACATCAAAATTAAAACCATTCACAGTTCTATGTGAATAATAATCGGAGTGAACAGATGTGTGGATGTGGTTCTTGAGGCAATAATCTCAAAGTACCAAAAATGAAAACTTTGTGAACCATAAATAAAAATAATAAAATTTAAAATTAAAAATGAAAAATGTAAATAAAAATTATTAATCAATGTCCACACAGGGCAAAAATTCTTATGTACACACGAGCGGACTTTCCGGCAGACTTGGTCCGGCGGACCAGACTCCGTCGGACAATTCGATCATGTGTGGGCTCCAGCGGACTTTTTTTCCCAAAAGTCTGACCGACCTAGAAATAAAACATGTTTCAAATCTTTCCGACGGACTCGAGTCCGGTCGAAAAATCCGCTCGTCTGTATGCTAGTCCGATGGACTAAAACCAACACTAGGGCAGCTATTGGTTACTGGCTATCAACTTCCTTATTTTAGTCCAGTCGTAGGTCATCACGTACGAATCCATGGGACTTTGGTGTGATCGTGTGCGTGTCCAAGTCCGTTCGCTTGAAAGTCCGGCGGACCCACTCTGCAAAGTCTGTCGGAAAGACTGTCGGACCTAGTCCATCGAAAAGACCGCTCGTGTATACGCGGCATTAGTGTAACAAGCTATGAAAATATGACATCCATCCATGCAAAACTTAGGCATAAAGTCCATCCACAAATGAAATGTATCTTCAATCGCTGATGAACGAAAAGCTGTGTTAAATCCACCACCACTATAGAAAGAATCACTTCTTACCAGATATCCGTGATCCCCCATTACAGAGGATCAGGGAAAGCATGTAGTATAGGCACAGCTTAACTCCAAGGCGTACCAAGCTTGCTTGCTACCCTCCAAATGTCCTCATTGGTACTCAAGCCCATGGACTTTATCCCTAAGTTTTGCACGGGTGGATGTCATATTTTCATAGCTTGTTACACTAAGACTTTTTGCCTTGTTTGGACATTGATTAATAATTTTATAATAATAAATTAATTAATGTTTATTTATATTTTTCATTTTTCATTTTAAATTTTATTATGTTTATTTATGGTTCACAAAGTTTTCATTTTTGGTACTTTGAGATTATTGCCTCAAGAACCACATCCACACACCTGTTCACTCTATTATTCACATAGAACTGTGAATGGTTTCAATTCTGATGTGTTTCATTCATCAATTTATGGTTTATATCTGTTTAAACTCACAGATTTAGTGCAATTCTATTTTCTTTTCATATCTTTTCACTGTTTTGATGTCACACAGGAGAATTGCTGCTTCCATTATATAACAGATTTAATTATTTATAGGTACACATTGTATATCTTAGCGCAGTTTCTTTTCTTTTTTCTACCTATAGCAGCATTCTCTAATTGATATGTGTAATGAGTTGCACTAGATTGAAAAACAATACATTCAAAAACAAAAACCAGTGATGAAAAAAGTGTCCACGAGTGATGTGAAAATCTTAAAGTATTGATATTCTTGTTATGCATCTCCACTATCCAACCCTACGCGTTTCATCATAAGATGATGTCGTCCGGGGGCACGGGCAGTGCACTGAATCATCGCTTCTTATACAAAACAAAAAAGCCAAGCCTCAATTTGAGCCTCTGCCTGCCATATGCCAAATTAAAAAACCGCTAAAAAGCTTTTTTAACTGTACATTTGTCTTACAGGAGAGTTGCTGCTTATAGTAAATAAGTCATTGGTGTAGCATGTTTTTTTTTCATCATTTTTATATTCTAATTGATATGTGGTGAGAAATAACACTGTCTGTCACCAATACACCTTCTATTCCCACTCACATCATACTTTTTCTAGAATAGATCCCATTTTTGTCTCTGTGGGTTCTGTTCCCATGCTACTCTCATCTTCCATCAGGCCGCTTATGGGGACAGTCATTACATCACTATCCTCTTTACTACCCAAAGCTCCAGAGGAACTAGAGGGGGGAGGCGAATGCGAACAAAAAAAAGCCAGATTATAACAGGTCAGGGCATTTTTAACTTGAGTACCGTTGAACTGACACAATCCGAAAAGTTGGTGTTGGACAAGGGTCTCAAGTTTGCCCCTCCTAAAAGTTTAAATAGTTTTCAAACATACATGGATATCCACAAGTTCATCCGGAAATTAAATATAAAGAGATACATGATAGGGAATCCTATCACAAGGAATTCCCAACCTAGTGATGACTATGTACATTCAGGATTGGCCAATGCATCCCTTTTCCTTGTCAAAAGAAGTTTATTGAGTATACAATGTTATAAAGATACATAAAGTAAGTTTACAAGGATCTATAAAGTAAGCTCATTGTTTTACAGTAGGGTTTATATAGGTAAATATCATGAAATTTCAAATATTAAACATTGGGTTCACGTAAACCTAAATTAAAGATATATATCATTTCCTTAGTTACTTTTGTAGGTATTTAAATGATTTATACCTACTATACATATTGTTTACAAGTAGAGTGTATATAGGTCAAGTAAATTCTGATAATGAGCTTTAATCGTAAGGTGGAGAAAAGGAAAGAGAAAGAAGAAAAAGGGTAGAAAGGTAGAGGTATGGTCCACAAGGTTGTCCCGCTCGTCAGTTTATTATTCTTTTTAGTTCTCTTTGAAGCCTTAGAATGGGTGTCTCTGTAAGTCATTTAATCTGTTACCATGGCAACAGGACAGAGTCATTGAAGTTTGATAGGAACTGTTGTTTTATCCAAGGATGCCAAAGTTTTTCAAATTTTGGAATTTGATTTTGATCGATGGCTACCATCTTAGCATGGGACATTGTATTATTCATTCTGTGAATTGTTTCTCCTAGTACCAATGTAGGAGATTTCCATGCCTTGGCCACTGTTTGTTTTGCAGCCGTTATTAGTTGGATCATAAGTTTGAATTGAGAGAGTGTTAACCATTCCGGTTTTAGATTAAGTAAAGTTAAATATGGATCTGGTTGTATTATTTTTTTAAATATTTTAGATGCAATCACGAAGACTTCCTTCCAGAAGGTTTGGATTACTGGGCACGTCCACCATATGTGTAAATATGTGCCTATTTCTGGGCATCCTCGAAAACAAAGAGCTGAGGTATTAGGTGAATATTTTGCCACTCTAGCGGGTACAAGGTACCAGCGAGTTAGGACTTTATAATTTGTCTCCAGTGCTAAGATGTTGGGTGAAGATGACTTAGATGTGAGCCATATGTTAGACCAGTCCGTGTCTTCTAAAGTTCGTCCCAGGTCCTCCTCCCACCTCTGAACGTAAGAGGGTCTATTAAGATTTGGTACTCCATATAATTGATTATAAAGTGATGAAATTGTACCTTTAGCAAATGGATCTTTTGTACAGATTGATTCAAAAATGGATAATTGGGATAATGGTGTATCCCCCTTTAGGAATGGTGTATAGAAATTTTTGATTTGGAGATATCTAAATATCTCAGAGTTTGGTAGATCATATTTTTCTCTAAGCGATGGGAATGAAAGGAATGATTTAGATGCTATGAAGTCATTTAGTGTCTGAATGCCTGATGTTGTCCAAGCTTTAAAAGAATTTGGGTAGATCCATGCCGGATAAAAGGCCGGATTTCTGATAAAAGAAAGGAGAGGATTGTGTGGAGATTGTAACTGATATTTGGTTTTTAGTTTATCCCAGAGAGATAAGAAGTGTTTAGTTATGGGATTATGAATTTTAAAGCGGTCTTTAGGATCAAGCCATAATAAATTTGATATTAATAGAGGGTCATATTCTGAAGCCTCTATAAATACCCATAATGGGATTTCCTGTTTTGCATGGTATTTGGACAGACTGGCCAAATGTGCCGCTCTGTAGTAGTTAGTAAAATTAGGGTATTACAGGCCTCCTTTATTTTTGGGAAGATGTAGTGTGTGTATAGGTATACGTGGTTTAGAAGAGCCCCATATAAACGAAGTTGCTCTTTTTTGTACTATTCTCAAAAAATAGGAAGGAATTGGAATAGGGAGGACTCTGAATAGATAAAGCAATTTGGGTAGAATAGTCATTTTGATTGCATTAATCTTCCCCATCCAGGATAAAGGAAGTTGCGACCATTGTTTTATTAGATTTGTGATCTGTCTTAATACAGGAGGATAATTGGTTGAGAATAAGTCAGAATGAGAGGCTGTTAAATGAATTCCAAGATATGGGATTGATTTTTCTGCCCATGTGAATGGGAGTGCAGCCCTAGCCGGGATCAATTCCATGTTTGTGAGTGAAATATTAAGCACTAGGCATTTCTTAGGATTAATCATAAGGCCGGATAGGGCTGCAAATCCATCAAGAGCTGGTATTAAGTTAGGACCAGAGACCTGTGGTGATGATAGAAAAAGTAATATATCGTCTGCAAATATACATAATTTGTGTGTAATACCTCCTACTTCAATGCCAGTTATAGTTTGGTTTGTTCTGATATATTGGGCCATGGGTTCGAGTATAAGGGCAAATAATAAGGGAGATAATGGGCAACCCTGTCTGGTACCTCTTTCGATATTAAAGGCTTCAGATTTGTATCCAGCATATTTTATATAGGCTTTGGGTTTATTATATAATGCTTTGATCCATGTTAAAAAGTAGGGTCCAAAACCCCATTTTTGGAATGAATATTGCATATATTGCCAGGATACTGTGTCAAATGCCCTCTTAATATCAAGAGATAGAAAACATAAAGGGATTTTCCGTTTTTTAGCAATATGTGCCAATAACACTGCCCTGCGTATATTATCGCCTGCCTGTCTATTTGGCATGAAGCCTACTTGATCTCTATGTATTAATTTTCCTATAATGCTATTGAGGTGTTTTGCTATTATTTTTGCTAATAATTTAATATCGAGGTTTAACAGAGAGATAGGCCGATAATTCACACAGGAAGTATCATCAGAAAGGGGTTTTGGGATCATACAAACAATTGCCATTAGTGTTTCTTGCCGAAAAGAATGTCCATCTAGAAGTTTGTTAAAAGTTTCAGTGAGAATGGGAGAGAGTATTTCTGAGAATGTTTTATAGTATAAAGCCGAGTAGCCGTCTGGGCCTGGTCTTTTGTTAAGTTTTAGGTCTTTTATGGCGTTAGCAACTTCATCTATAGTTATAGGCTCATCCAAACTGCTTTTTTGATTCTGAGATAACTCAGGTAAGGTTATTTTTGAGAAGAAGGATTCAGCCTCTGTAGGATTAAATTCATTGTTTGTCTTGTATAAAGTTGCGAGATGTGAGTGAAATTTATGGACTATTTTAACTGGATTACAAGTGTAAACATTTTTTGATAATTTCAAACGTATTGGTTTGAAAGATTTGTTAATTGAATTTAATGCCCGAGCCAAATATGTACCTGGTTTGTTTGTATTCATGTAGAAATTGTGTTTGGAGCGTTTGAGGGATTTATCAACTGACTCAGTGAAAAATAGATCGTATTCCAATCTAGATTTTTCCAGATGAGATTTTGTACTCTGAGATGGATTATCTTGAAATGATATGTAGGCTGCATTAAAATTGAGTTCTAGTTTTTTTGCTAGATTTTTGCGTTCCCGTTTAAATAGTGCCATTTGTTTTTGTATTGTACCACGCAAGACAGGCTTATGAGCTTCCCACAGTGTTATTGGGGAGATGTCTGTTGTATTATTAATTGATATGTATTCCTTTAAAGCTTGTTCAATGGCCATCTGATGTAGTGGGTGTTTGAGCATTATGTCCGGTAAGTACCATGTTGGGTCATGCGCTTTTGGTATGGCTGAGGCTATAGTAGTGTATACTGCATTATGGTCAGACCACGGAATCGGAATTATATCTGATGCAATAATTTCTGGTATCATTCCTATTGTTAGAAAAATATGATCTATTCTGGTAAAGGTTTGATGAGGGTGCGAGAAATAAGTGAATTTCTTTTTCATTGGGTTACTTTCTCTCCATGAATCTACCAGATTGTATTTGGAAAGAAGTTGAGAAAAAGGTAATCTAGAGGTTATTTTGGATGGTGTAAAAGGTGATTTATCTAGAAATGGGAGGAGGACCTGGTTCGAATCCCCACACATTATCACTGTTCCTATTTTGTGTGTATTAATCACTTGTAATATATGTGAGAGGAATGGTGTAGGTTGTTTGTTAGGAGCGTAGTAGGAAATCACCGTGATTGCTGTATCCATTATATAACCCATGAGTATCAGGTATCTACCTTCTGGGTCTTTAATTTCTGATGATAAGGTGAATGGTGTGGATCGGTGAAATGCAATTAGAGTTCCCCTTTGCTTGGTACAGGCAGAAGCCGTGTAAATTTGTTGATAAAAAGGAGAAATATATTTTGGAGTAGAATCTTTGGTGAAGTGTGTTTCTTGGAGGCATACTATGTGAGCCTTCTTGTTATGGAAAGTACGGAAGGCTTTGGTCCTTTTTTGAGGGACATTTATTCCCTGAACATTCAGGGAAAGTATATTCAGTGGTGCCATGGCAATAGATCAAATAGTTTTGACTTACTTTTTGTTATGCGGAGCTGACTGCGCAGATCAACCTGTGTGGACTGAAGAGATGAATAAATAGAAAAGAAACCAGTGAATTCTGGAGTAAGGAGTAAACAAAAAACATATGAGATTAGATGATACATTGTATAAATTATTTTTTGCAAGTAATCATAATTTACCCGTGAAAGAGAATAAATATCTCTCTCAGGGGAATAAGTGCCTTCGTCACACTCCCACATAATATGGTTGGGAGAATGAGGAGGGCTAATGGGGGTACACGGATCTTCCGCTTACAGGAGAGAAGTGCTATATCAAAAGACATCAAAATGATGTTTCATTAGTTGGAGTGCAGAATATAGTTTTTGTTGAAATTTTTTATTCCAGGGTGGTTGTATATGGTTAGTCTTGCCCTAGGCTAAATAATTCAGTTAGAAAGGTACTGTTAATAACTTTGGTATTGATGAAGATAGTTTGAATTATTTTGGGATTTTAACCCTTTTAGAGTAAACAATTACATATTTTATTCATATGTAACTGTTTAGATATGTTAACTCATAAAATTGAGGTTGTATTGCTTCAGATTAGAATAAACAAAAACATAATTCTAGGAACTAGTTAGGTAATAATATATTTGTTTTAAGAAAAGAAAGAAAAAAAAAAAAAAAAAAAAGCTTCCATTACTTCTGGATTATTGAACATATTTGTCCTAAAAAGTAATAAATCTATTGTTATTACCTGATAATATATAACTGAACAAGAATTTCCTTATTTCACTTTTATATATTCTAAGGCTATATGAATCAGAAGTAATAAGAAATATAACTGGAATGTAACATGATCCCACACAGTGTGTGACTATCAGAATGCAGTTACATTCAGTTATAAATATAGGTTTTTTATAGAGAACCATCTCTTAGTATAATAAATGAAGAGATATCAGGAATTAGGATATCAGTCCATTGAATCTTCTTGGTCCATGGATGATGTGGCATAACGGCCTCTTTTGTGAGAATGATGATTCCCATTTTGTTCTGGAATTTTCTGGGTGCTGCCTGAAGGTGAAGATGATGCCATTCTTCTGCGTGTGGGAGTGTTGCTGCTTGTGGGTTCTGTCAGATTTAATTTTAAAAGGGTTTGTTGTAGTTCATCTGCTGATCTGCTTCTGTAAATTGTACCTTGGTAGTTAAATCTGACTGAAAAGGGGAAGCCCATTGATACATAATGTTGTGGCGTTGCAGTTCCATTAGTTGGGGTTTCATGGATCGTCTTTTAGTAATAGTAAGTTGGGATAGGTCAGCAAAAATTTGATAATTGTGTCCTTGAAAATTAAGTTTCTTTTTTTCTCTTGCAGCAATTAGTATTTGTTTTTTATTTCTAAGACTGCGGTGCGGTTTCCCAGCTCTCTTATTTCTTTGGTTAGGCTGTTTGTTATTTGGTCTGAGGTTTGTTTTAAAGCCTTATGAAGCATCTTTTCAAATTGTAATAATATTACTGGGGATACTGAGGAGGCTTGTGGAGAAGTTTGTGAGAGGATTTGTTCTGTATCTGACTCAAATGGAGAGTCTTGCTGTGACATTTTCTGTCTGTGAGAGCGCCCTGATGCTGTATCTTGTGAGGTGACTGGAGCTGCTTCAGCTGCAGTGAGTGCCTGTGAGCTCTTTGTGAGGTGATTTTTATTTCTGCCACGGTTTCCTCCCAGTACCATATTTCCTGCCCAAACTTTCACAGTTTGTTCCCTGGGGCAAAAAGGTTCAAATGGATACCTTTTGAGCCTGCAGGCTCCGCTTTGTCCTTCTCTTCTCTCCTCAGCGGTGTGGAGCTCTAACAATGCATGTCTGCTCCGCTAGGCTCCGCCTCCTGCCCCCCAATGCATCCCTTTTCAATCCCCCTGGAACACTTGCTCCGGCGCTCAAAGTGTTCAGAGATGTATTGTTAAGGGATCTCGAGGAGTTAGAGGTAAGAAATGCGAAAAACTCCAAAGCCATACAAGAGGGACTAGATTCTTTATGTAAAAATAAGGATTTAGTCATCGGATAAGGGGGAGGGATAGTGGTGCTTGATCGGAAGGATTACCTGGCTGAAATGTCCAGGATCCTTGGCGACACAGAAACCTATACCCCCCTCCCCTCTGACCCAAAAAATGGCTACCTTAGGGAGTTACGTAGAATTATTTCCAAAGGTGCTTCTTTGGGTATTCTGGGGGGCAAGGAGAGCTTATATTTGATTCCCAAGGCCCCCAGAACCCCTATTATTTATTATCTCCCGAAGGTCCATAAGAACCCTATCTGCCCCCCGGGACGCCCCATTGTGAGTGGCATTGACTCTGTCACATCCCGGGTGGGCAGATATATTGACTTTTTCCTCCAGCCCCTGGTTCAAAAGATGCCATCATATATCAAAGACACTCGCCATGTGTTGAATCTTCTTTCTGGTATAGATATCAGACCTGGGATGTGGTTGGTGAGCGCGGATGTCACCTCTTTATACACCATAATTCCCCATGATATGGGCCTTCAAGCTGTAGAGGGGGCTCTGAGGAGAGACTCAGGCCTTCCCACAGACCAGATTTCTTTTATTATGGAGTTGTTGGTTTTTGCGGCCTCCCACAATTATTTTTGGTTTTCAGATCAATTTTATCGCCAGAGTCGTGGCGTGGCCATGGGGGCAAAATATGCCCCCAGCTTGGCCAATTTATTTATGGCTAAGTGGGAGGAGGATGTCATCTATGCCCACCGAAATCCCCATCTAGCCTTGTGGGCAAGATATATAGATGACATCCTCCTCCTGTGGGATGGGGATGGCTTGGAACTTCAGCAGTTCTTGTCCTCCCTTAATAACAACAACCGCGGAATCCATTTGAACTTTGAGATAAGTCAGACTCAGATCCATTTCTTGGATCTCACCATATCCATAGAAGGTGGGATCCTATCTACATCAACCTTTTTTAAGGAGAGTGATAGGAATTCCTACATTCCACTTGGAAGCTGTCACTATGGACCCTGGTTGAAGGGGATACCCAAAAGTCAATATATGAGGGTCCGTAGAAACTGTTCGGATCTGGAGAAATTTCTATCACAAAGTAATGTCCTCACAGAGAGATTCCTAGAAAAAGGGTACACTAATGGTGACTTGATTCCGATACTAAAAAATGTACAGGAAATGGATAGGGAACTTCTGTTGAGGGATAGACCCCGAACTGGTACCCCCACGATGAATTTGGGAGTCCCTTTTATCACCACATACTCACTCCAACACAAAGAAATTAAGCAATTAGTCTCCAAACACTGGCACATAGTCACCAATGACCGGGTTTTAAAGGGAGTTTTACCACCTAGGCCTAAAATTGTCTTCAAAGGGGCCCCCTCATTTAAGAACAGGTTAGCCCCAGGGGTATTAGATCCTCCTCGTAATAGAGCCACCTTTTTTGACCAATTTACTGGTTTCTATAGATGTAACAAGTGTCGGGTCTGTTCCTATAACTCATGTGTGACCAGGAGGACCCAAACTTTTGTTTCAACACAAACTGGCCGAACTCATCACATCACTCCATTTATCACCTGTTCTACCATTGGAGCGGTTTACCTGTTGCAATGCCCTTGTGGCTTGCAATACGTTGGGCGGACCAAACGCCCCCTCCAGGTGAGGCTCAATGAACACATTACCAACATTCTGACAGGTTTTAAAAACCATTCGGTCTCGAAACATTATAGGTTGGCTCATGACAAAAAACTTCAAACTTCATTACCCCCCACACCTAAGGAAGTCAATTGCTATACTAATATGGGACTATAATTCGCGGTTTAGGGGGTACATTGTGTAAAGCTAAGGTTTATTTCATTTGAGTTATTTATAAGGTATAGGCTTATCCCTTTAGCAATATATAATGTACTTATTTTGCCCTACTGCTTGTTATATATATACTATCATTTTTGTATGTCCTAATAGGGCTGTGTGCCCTCAATTAGCTAACTTTAAACTGTTTTTTCTCCTATATGGTAGAATGTCCGGAGTTATAACCTGGATGTTGTCCAGTATTGGGGATATTGTTTCTTTTTTGATATGCACATCTGGTCACTCAGATTAGTCCCTTTGACTTAATAGCAGAGGGCATTAATCGTATTATTTCTTATTTAATTTTAATGTTAAGTGCTTCATCTTTTATGTGCTCAGATTATCTGAGAAGTTAGGGAACTAGCTGGCGTTTATTCGCCGCTATTCCTGTGTCTTTCCAATACTTATGCCCACACCTAAGATGGCGTTCTGTGTTTCTCTTATTTGGTCCCAGAGCGAGGCTTGGTGTCTGCATATAATGTGGTGGCTCAGCGCGCTGCCCGTTCCCCATTGAGAACGTCAACCTGTGACGAAACGCGTCTGGGAGGGACGTGCTGACGTCACCACGTTACCCTGTTGTGGATGGGAGCTATCTGAGTGCCGGCCGGCATTGCTGTTTTTCGTTTTAAATGTAAGTGTTTGCTTTTTAATAAATTGGAGTCGTAACGTTATTACACTATTGGCTGCTTCTCCTTTTTGAATATATACACACATCTGAGCTTGTGAAGAGCCTGCCAGGACGGGATCGCGGTGACTCCGCTACAGCTTCGTTTTTGGCTTTTTTCAGTCGATCTTCTGATGAGCAGGAACCCCTATGGGCTCAATCAAGTTTATATTCTGGGTTACACAGAGGCAGTAAGCCTACCGCTGGTTATACCTTCACCAGTTTACCATCTGGTAAGCGGCCCCCCTGTGTCTGTGCACCGGGTGTTTTCCCTGCTTTGACTTTTTGTCTGCCTGTACATCTTATTTCTGTTAATCAGATATATTTGGTGTTTTACATCTTATTTCCAAGGACACCACCCGTTGCATGCTGCATGTCACATTTTTTCACGCCCCTGGATTCGTTTTGCATTCAGGGTGCATTTATGATTTACATGATTAATTTGTGTGAACACCCCCCTTTTTTTTTTTTGATTTAACATGTTTATGTCAGTATCACGCTATGGTTTTTGTATTTTTATTTGATTAAATCTTATGTGGACCCGCTCTGCTGCATGAGCGTGACGGATTCTGCCCATCTTGGAGTGCTCTTAAAGGCCCAGGCTGGGTTTTAAGCCATCTGTCTGACTTGGCTTACGTTCTGGTAAGCAGTTCACCACACAGTTGTTTTTTCTTCACTTCATCACCTAGAAGAATTTATTGCATTATTCTGGACTTAATTGAATCTAATTTCACTGAATGTCAATTGGACTCATATTTAGCGCGGTTTACTTGTTTTTATTTAGAATTGTAAGTGACACTGAAGGTTCATTGGGATAGGTAGGATGAGAGACACTGAAGAGCTCAGTCACGGAGACCGAGAGAGTAAAGTTTTTTGAGGAGCAGGGGGTGGTCAACCGTGTCAAAGGCAGCTGAAATGTCCAGAAGTAGGAGTACAGAATAGTGTCTGTTGGTTTTTGCAGTTAGTACGTCATTTGTGAGTTTTAAAAGAGCAGTTTCTGTGGAGTGTTGAGGGCAAAATCCAGATGGAAGGGGGTCAAGAAAGTTATTTTTAATGAGGTGGGCACTCAGTTGGTTGTAAACCAGGCGTTCAATGAGTTTAGAGGAAAAGGGGAACAAGGAGATAGGGTTTAGGTTGTTAAGATTGGTAGGATCCAAGGATGGCTTTTTAAGTATGGGGATGACCAGTGCATGTTTTAGAGCATTGGGGAAAATGCCAGAGGTGAGGGAGAGATTGATGTGGGTTAGAGAGTGTAGGATAAAGTCAGAGGACAACAGTAGTATTTGAGAGGGAAAAGGGTCCAGGAGACAGGTGGTTAGGTGGGCATTAGAAAGGAGTTTAGCAACTTTGTCTGTAGTAGCAGATTTGAATAAGGGGAGTGTCAGTTGTACCTGTTGACATGGGGTCTCAACTGGGGAGATACCTGTAGAGTGGAGATTTCATCACGGATTGTATAAATCTTGTTTTTGAAGTGATTAGCAATCTCCTGGGCAGTGAGTGAGTCAGTGGGTGGAGGCGGTAGAGGAGAGATGAAGGTAGAGAAGAGTTTAGGGGGACTGGATGAGAAGGTGTTAATAAGAGTTGTAAAATAGGTCTGCTTGGCAGTGTGGAGGAGAGAATAGTATTTTTGGAGGACAGATTTGTATTGGTTGAAGTCTTTGAGAGACTTAGTCTTGTGCCACAGATGTTCAAGAGCGCAACTACGTTTTGGAGAATTTTAGTGTCATCTGTTTGTCAGGGTTGTAGGGGTCAAGGCCTGATTCTGCGTGTAGTGAGGGGAGCGAGCTTGTCCAGGGTGGAGGACAGGGATTTATTGTAGAATGGAAGTGGCTTGGTTGGGGCAGGACAGGGGAGAGATTTTGTCATAGAATTGGTCAGTAGCAGAATAGAGGAGAGAACAGTTGAAGTTGCGAAAGTTTCCGTGGGTGATGGTTAGACGATTGGAGGAAAAGGTGGTGGAAGACAGAGGGAGAGAGAAACTAATAAAGTGGTGGTCGGAGAGAGGAAAAGGATTGTTTGAGAAGTTGCATGGAGTGCATAGGTAGGAGAATACAAGGTCAAGGGTGTTGCCATCAGAGTGAGTAGAAGCCTGTACCCATTGCTTCAGGTCAAATGAAGAGGTTAGATTAAGAAGTTTAGAGTAGCAGGAGTGTTTGTATTAGCAGGGATGTTGAAATCACTGAGAAGGATTGTGGGAATTTTTCCAAAGAGAGAAAGTAGGTTAGCCAGGCAGAAAACTGATCAAGGAAAGTCGATAATGGTCCAGGGGGCCAGTAGATCACAGCAATTCTTAGGGAAGTTGGAGAGAGTAGACATATACAGTGAGCTTCAAATGATGAGAGGGAAAGAGAGTGAGGAGAGTGAATAACCTGGAAGGTGCTCTGGGGGGGATAGGAGGAATCCCACTCCACCTCCCTTGCGTCCATTAGGCCTAGGGGAGTGAGTCCAGTGAAGGCCACCCTGGGAGAGGGAAGCAGGAGAAAGGGTGTCAGATTCGTGGAGCCAGGTTTCAGTGACAGCAAGTAGATTAAAGGAATTAGTGACAAAGAGGTCATGAACAGCGGTGAGTTTATTGCAGACAGAGCGGGCATTCCAGAAGGCACAGGAGAGGGGGAGGCTGGCATTGGGACGAAGAGGAATGGATACTAAATTGTGTAGATTGTGACTACTGCCAGAGGGTGTAGGGTGATGGTGATGGCTGTGTTGGGTACAGTTAAATAAGGGAGGCCCAGGGTTTGGGGAAATATCTCCAGCGGTTAGGAGAAGCAGAAGAGTAAGGGAGGTAATATGAGAATATGATTTGTATGAGGGGACATGCTTCAGTATCCTGGGGGGTTTGTTAGCAAGTGGGCTTAGAGTTAGAAAGAGGTGATGAGTGCAGTAATAGGGGGAGGGAAGAAGTGAGGGTGATATGTACAGATTGTGTTCCTGTTTTAAGTCTGGCTTTGCTGACATCCCTTCTGGCTCCTTATCCTGCTTGCTGTTCCTCTACATGTCAGAGAGGTTACCTGGTTGGGCGTGGTTGCGCGCCGGGGCGCGTTGGTGCGCGTGTTCCTGTGGGTGCTCGGGTGCCTGCCTCTATGGGCACTGGTGTTGGTGTTCTGGCTGGCCATGGTGGATGCAGTGGTGCCTGGGCGCGCATTCGCGTTAGCATGCGTCCGCCCATGGGCGCTGTTATGCGTTTGCCTGGTGGTGCTGGTGTGCGTGCCGCTGTCCGGGGGCGCGCTCGGGCGCGTGCGGGTGCGCGGGTGCCTGTGCGTAACAGCGCGTGCACGTGCGCGGCGTTTGGCACCAATCAGCCTATTTAGGCTTTCCTCTCCCTCTGATCAGTGCTGCCTGATCAACAGCTCCCGTGCCTAGTTCCCGTTGCTTGTTCCTGTGTTCCTGTGTTCTCATCTGTTGACGACCCAGCTTGCCTTTTGGACTCTCCTGACTTCTGCCTGCATCTGACCCCGGCTTGTTTGACCCCACTTCTGCCTGCTCCTCCTGCACCTCCGCTGCCCACCTGTTGCCGAACCCTGCCTGTGTGTGACCAGTCTATAGCTCCTGCTCAGCATCCGTTGCCTGTGCCTTTGATTACCATCTGCTGTTTGGAGACTTCCTGCTTCCGGAATCCGGACTCCTGCACAGGCTCTCATACCACTCTGCACTCGTGTGCTTCCTGTCTGCTCTACCAGGGGCCGCAGTCGGATATGTAAGGGAGCCTACCCTCTGCCCAAGAGGACTCACCGGTCTGGTAAGTGAGAGACCTGACAGTATCAGGCAGCCATGACCGAGTCCGGGCAGGGGGCCTCCCCCATGGATAAACTTTGTAGGCACCTAGCGGGCCTTACCCAAGCAGTTAAAAGCCTACAAGAAGGCTACACCAGATTAGAGGGCCAGGTCCAAGCCCTCTCAGCAGCTCCTCCCCCTCAGGGGGCACCATCTGCCGGACTATCCCCAGCACCCTCCGTAGTAATGCTTCCTCCGGAGCCCAGGGTACCCACACCCGAAAAGTTTACTGGAGATCGTTGCAAATACTGGGCCTTCCGTAATGCCTGTGAGCTCTATTTTGCTTTACAGCCTCGCACATTCTCTCTGGATGCCACAAAGGTGGGATTTGTCATTGCACTACTGTCCGGCGAGCCTCAGACTTGGGCTCATCATCTACTGGAGCAGAAATCTAGGTCCTTGGATACCCTGGATGCTTTTTTTCTAGCGATGTCACAGTTATACGAGGACCCCCAACTAACTGCTACTGCTGAGGCAACCTTGCACTCCCTGCAGCAAGGTCGCAGAGCGGCCGAAGATTACGCAATTGAGTTCCGACGTTGGAGCTCTGATATAGAGTGGAACGACGCTGCCTTGCGTCATCAATTTTGGATGGGGTTATCTGATCCCCTTAAAGATGAGCTGGCACGTGTTGGGATACCTCAGACTGTGAACTCATAAACCTGTCAATTCAGATTGACCGTCGTCTGAGAGAGAGACGTTCTGAGAGGTCCTCTAGTCATCCTTGTCCCATTTGGATGCTCCCTAAGGTTTCCAGTTCCCCCGACCAATTGCCTCCTGTCTCCTCTACTCCGGTTCGGAAGCACCCGAACCCATGCAACTTGGTCTGCTCCGGCCATCCCTTACCCCGGAATAGAAGATGCGCAGACGTACTCACAACTCATGCCTGTACTGTGGGGAACAAGGACATTTTGTGAGGGCCTGCCCCAAGAAGATACGTAAGTGTCTGACGTCTTCTTCCTTTTGGGCTCCTGTTTTGCCCAAATCTGGTAACCATTTGACACTCTCTGTTATGTTACAGCTTCCCAGAAAGAACATCCCGGTGTCGGTCATTATTGACTCTGGAGCATGCAGCGGCTTCATCGACCAGACCTTCGTTAATAATCATGGTATTCCTCTTCAACCTAAAACCCAGGGACTTGCAGTATTCTTAGCAGATGGCTCTACCCTCAGTTCCGGTCCAGTCACCTGTGAGACCGTCCCACTACTGGCCACCATAGGCCCGGAACACCAGGAACTCTTACGCTTGGATGTCATCTCCTCTCCTCTCTTCCCAATCATCCTAGGAATGCCCTGGCTACATGCACACAACCCCAGCATTGACTGGTCTATGGGAAAGATCCAATTTCTATCTGACTACTGCAGGCAACACTGCTTATATGAGACACCCGTGACACCGACTCAGTGTCTTTGCTTGGATTCTGATACCAAGCTTTGCCAACCCCTTCCCGAAGCCTACCGGGATTTTCAGGATGTCTTCAGCAAGAAGGGGGCAGAGACCTTTCCAGTGCACAGGCCTTATGATTGCCCAATAGAACTCTTACCTGGAACCGAAGTTTCCTTCGGGAGGATTTTCCCACTAACTGAGCAGGAGCTGGGCACTTTGAAAAATTATATTGATGAGAACTTAAAGAAAGGGTTCATTCGCCCCTCCACGTCTCCAGCTGGTGCAGGCATCTTCTTTGTGGAGAAAAAGGATCACTCCCTATGCCCCTGTATCGACTACCGGGAATTAAACAAAATCACTATCAAGAACAGATACCCGTTACCCTTAGTACCTGAATTATTTCAAAGACTGGGAACTGCAAAAGTTTTCACCAAGTTGCATCTCCACGGGGCGTATAACTTAATTCGCATAAGAGAAGGGGATGAGTGGAAGACGGCTTTTCGTACTCGATTTGGGCACTTCGAGTACCTTGTCATCCCCTTTGGCCTGTGTAACGCACCAGCAACCTTCCAACACTTCGTCAATGACGTCTTCCGTGACTTCCTGGACCTCAATGTCATAGTCTATCTGGATGATATCCTGATTTTTTCCGCTTCTCTGGCCGACCACCGCAGGCATGTACGAAATGTTCTCACCCGACTTAGGCAACATGGGCTCTATGCCAAACTCGAAAAATGCGAATTTGAGCTTCAATGCATTCAGTTCCTGGGCCTGATCATCTCCCCTGAGGGTATCAAGATGGATCCCCAAAAGGTATCTACTATCCTGGACTGGCCTGCACCCATAGATAAGAAAGGGGTACAACGCTTTATTGGTTTTGCCAATTTCTATAGGAAGTTCATAAAAGGATTCTCCTTGATAATCGCTCCCATTACTGAACTCGCCAGACAAGGAAGCCGGTTTTGCTGGACTCCTAAAGCACAGTCGGCCTTCGAGGAACTCAAAGCTCTATTTACCTCAGCCACCATTCTGAAGCATCCCAACCCAGCTCTACCGTTCGTGTTAGAAGTTGACACATCCGAAATTGCGGTAGGAGCTGTGCTCTCGCAACGACAAGGCACCAAAGCTCTTCTGTACCCTGTGGGTTTTTTCTAAGGTAAACTTTCATCTTCTGAGAGAAATTACGACGTGGGAGATCGAGAACTTCTGGCTATTAAAGCAGTTTTAGAGGAATGGCGTTACCTTCTGGAGGGTGCTGCTTATCTCATCCTGGTCTACACGGACCATAAAAACTTAGAATACCTGAGAACGGCTAAGAGGCTAAAACCCCGGCAGGCCAGATGGGCACTTTTTTTTCTCGATTTCAGTTCCACATCACCTTCAGACCCGGATCCAAAAATGTTAAGTCTGACGCACTTTCACGTATGTTCCATGATTCAGAAGAAACCTTACCTCCAGATACCATCCTTCCCCCTGGGAATTTCTTGCTGCTACAAGAAGATCTAGTCTCTTAAATCAGACGGGCTTCTATGAGGATGACGCTACCCGCTGGGGCCTGTGCCAAGGATGGCCTGTTTTGGCATGAAAACAAGATTGTGGTCCCTGAAGAACTAAGGGTACAGGTATTGGAACTTTGTCATGATCATAAACTGGCTGGACATTTTGGCACACGAAAAACAAGTGATCTGGTACAGCGTACCTTCTGGTGGCCTCACCTTACTAGGGATTGTAAAAAGTTTGTTGATTCCTGCAAAACTTGCGCCAGAAGCAAGAACAGCCGGGCTAGAGCCTGGGGACTATTGAAACTTCTCCCAGTCCCAGAGAGACCATGGAGTATGATCTCAATGGACTTTGTCGTTGAACTCCCCCCATCAGAAAGACAAGACCTAAGGCCTGGGTGGGACTTTAAATGAGGCAATACTAACATTTACCTCCATCCCTAATGCGTTTAAGCAAAAAAAAAAAGGAAAAGTAATTGGTGGGACTTTGTATGAAGCACATAACTAAGTCAGACGAGCCAATCCATGTAAAACATAATAATTTAATTCACTACAAGGGGTATACATACACATAAAGGGTAATAAAAGAAATACAATCATATAATATAATATTGAATCTCATTGGATAAATAGCATTCCTAGATAGTTCATCCTAAAACAAATGTCTCAACATAATGTGCATGATAATATAGTATTAGGTCTCAATATAAAAAACCCTGAACAATACATAATACATAATATAAGGCACTTGTCTCGACATCTTAATACATAATAGTAGACTTATGGTATGTAAACTGCAATTGTAATGGTAGCATGTAGATATAGTGACAAAGAAGAATTGGTTCGTACTTATAGACTTCAATATAGTAGAAATGGGGCCTAAAAACTGTGACGTAGCATCGTAAAAAAGCTCTACGCGTTTCGTGGCTACATTACCACTCGTCAGGAGCAGATGCATGATTTTAGAGGTATCTATAATAAAAAATGCCAAAGGAAAAATATAAGAGATAGTAATAAAAAATAAGGCAAAAAAGAAAGAAAGAGGGGGAACATAATTGTCCCAAACACTCTCACCTATCTATAACATATGGGTATGACTGGTGATGATATTAATGGTAGAAGGCAATGCAGGAAATGCTGTTCCCGGGAGCTGAGACGGTACCACTGGAAACACGGCTTTGGAACTAACCATCAAAATAGAAAAGATACCAGGTTCCAACTGGGGTATAGATGATTGATAGTGTGACCGGTTCACAATATAAGTGCTTGCCAGAGCTTATCTGTAAAGGTAAATTGTTAGGGTAAGGTGAACTGAGATCATAGCTAATGTATTAAATAGAATGCAACCTTGTGTGTATGTAAGGGAAATGTCCATGGGTGTGAGAAAGAGAAAGAATAAATGAAGAAAAAAGAAATAGTTTAAAGTGACCAAAAGTGTGTCGTGAGGATGAGGTTGTGTATAAAATAGAATAGTTAGTGAAAAAGAGAGTACCTATTTACCTTAGAAGATTTTGGGAAACCAACATAGATAATCCAGAGGTGCAAAAGTGTGTTACCTGATGGTACAAACTGAAGTGTAACAAGGGGCGTGTATGGTACTATATATCAGCCGCAGACCAATGAGAACCGGCAACGTCACGCAGCGTGAAGAGGGAGGGGTAGCGCCAACACCCGAGCCTATGAACCGGCCCGGCGTTTGGCGCCAAAAACTCCCCTCGTGGAACACGCAGATGGAGACGCATGTCAGCGGCGCGGCGTCACGAATGACGTCACCCGCTGAACATGTGGGTGTGGCGTCGACTCGCAGTGAGCGCACCACCCCGCCCCCTGAATGGGGGGCGGAGGGGGGGGCCCCGGTGCGAGTCGCAGCTCCCGGGAACAACAATGCAAAGCCCAACCCCATCTAACAGAGCTGTTCCCAATGAGGGAAAAGGAAACGTCTTGGCATGTACAAGTCACAGATAATAATAAGAAAGGTGTTTAATGGTTTAGTTATGTGCTTCCATCCCCGAAACTTATGAGAAAGACAAGACCTAAGGCCTGGGTGGGACTTTAAATGAGGCAATACTAACATTTACCTCCATCCCTAATGCGTTTAAGCAAAAAAAAAGGAAAAGTAATTGGTGGGACTTTGTATGAAGCACATAACTAAGTCAGACGAGCCAATCCATGTAAAACATAATAATTTAATTCACTACAAGGGGTATACATACACATAAAGGGTAATAAAAGAAATACAATCATATAATATAATATTGAATCTCATTGGATAAATAGCATTCCTAGATAGTTCATCATAAAACAAATGTCTCAACATAATGTGCATGATAATATAGTATTAGGTCTCAATATAAAAAACCCTGAACAATACATAATACATAATATAAGGCACTTGTCTCGACATCTTAATACATAATAGTAGACTTATGGTATGTAAACTGCAATTGTAATGGTAGCATGTAGATATAGTGACAAAGAAGAATTGGTTCGTACTTATAGACTTCAATATAGTAGAAATGGGGCCTAAAAACTGTGACGTAGCATCGTAAAAAAGCTCTACGCGTTTCGTGGCTACATTGCCACTCGTCAGGAGCAGATGCATGATTTTAGAGGTATCTATAATAAAAAATGCCAAAGGAAAAATATAAGAGATAGTAATAAAAAATAAGGCAAAAAAGAAAGAAAGAGGGGGAACATAATTGTCCCAAACACTCGATGCTACGTCACAGTTTTTAGGCCCCATTTCTACTATATTGAAGTCTATAAGTACGAACCAATTCTTCTTTGTCACTATATCTACATGCTACCATTACAATTGCAGTTTACATACCATAAGTCTACTATTATGTATTAAGATGTCGAGACAAGTGCCTTATATTATGTATTATGTATTGTTCAGGGTTTTTTATATTGAGACCTAATACTATATTATCATGCACATTATGTTGAGACATTTGTTTTATGATGAACTATCTAGGAATGCTATTTATCCAATGAGATTCAATATTATATTATATGATTGTATTTCTTTTATTACCCTTTATGTGTATGTATACCCCTTGTAGTGAATTAAATTATTATGTTTTACATGGATTGGCTCGTCTGACTTAGTTATGTGCTTCATACAAAGTCCCACCAATTACTTTTCCTTTTTTTTTTTGCTTCTCCCCCCATCAGAAGGCTTTTCCTCCATCTTCGTCGTGGTAGACAGATTGTCTAAAATGGCTCATTTCCTTCCAATGAAGGGTACTCCATCGGCTATGGAGACAGCCAATATTTTCATTAAGGAAATTGTCAGGATACATGGAGTTCCAAAGAATATAGTTTCTGACCGTGGTGTCCAGATCACCTCCAGATTCTGGAAGGCTCTCTGTGGCTCCTTGGAAATTGAATTGGCGTTCTCCTCAGCCTACCATCCCCAATCAAATGGGCAAACTGAGAGGACGAATCAAACTCTGGAGCAATACCTCCGCTGTTTTTCTGCCTTCTCCCAGGATGACTGGACCTCCCTACTCCCTATTGCGGAGTTTTCTTACAACAATTCCTTGCATTCAGCTACCAACCAGACTCCATTCTATGCCAACTATGGCTTTCATCCGTCCTTTTTGCCTGGGTCAATACCTGAGTGTCCTGTTCCTGCAGTAGCTGAAACCCTGAATTTCTTCTCAGTAAACAACAGACTATTACAGGATACCATGGCCAAGGCCCAAGAAGGTTACAAGAAAATGTTTGATAAAAAGAGGCATGGAGAACTTGTGTTGGAACCCGGCAACCCAGTATGATTATCTACCGCCAATCTGAAGTTGGCGTGCCCATCTAAGAAACTAGGCCCTACGTTCCTGATAAGAAGGAAAATTAACAATGTCGCTTACGAGCTTGACCTGCCTAATTCTCTGAAGGTGCACCCAGTCTTCCACGTGTCTCTCTTGAAGCCAGTTACCCCCAATTCTTTTGTTGGCCGTAGTGTCGGTCCACCCAAACCCATTCTTGTGGACAACGAGGAGGAGTTCGAAGTGGAAGCAATCCTAGACTGCAGAAGGAGGCGTAATCAAACCCATTACCTCATAAAGTGGAAAGGATACGGCCCTGAAGACAACTCATGGGAACCAGAAGACAATTTGCATGCCAGAGAACTCTTGCAGGCTTTCAAAGACTCGCATGCCTCCAAGTTAGCCCAATTGGGCATCCGGTGTCTGCCATTGAGGAGCGGGCACTGTCAAAGAGGTTACCTGGTTGGGCGTGGTTGCACGCCAGGGCGCGTTGGTGCGCGTGTTCCTGTGGGTGTTTGGGCGCCTGCCTCTATTGGCTCTGGTGTTGGCGTTCCGGCTGGCCATGGATGCGGTGGTGCCTGGGCACGTGCGCGTTCGTGTTAGCATGCGTCCGCCTATGAGCGCTGTTATGTGTTTGCCTGGTGGTGCTGGTGTGCGCGCCGCTGTCCGGGGGCGCGCTCGGACGCGTACAGGTGCGCGGATGCCTGTGCGTAATGGCGCGCGCACGTGCACAGCGTTTGGCACCAATCAGCCTATTTAGGCTTTCCTCTCCCTCTGATCGTTGCTGCCTGATCAACAGCTCCCGTGCCTAGTTCCCGTTGTTTGTTCCTTGTTACTGTGTTCCTGTGTTCTAATCTGTTGACGACCCGGTTTGCCTTTTGGACTCTCCTGACTTCCGCCTGCATCTGAGCCAGGCTTGTTTGACCCCGCTTCTGCCTGCTCCTCCTGCACCTCCGCTGCCCACCTGTTGCCGAACCCTGCCTGTGTGTGACCAGTCTATAGCTCCTGCTCAGCATCCGTTGCCTGTGCCTTTGATTACCATCTGCTGTTTCGAGACTTCCTGCTTCCGGAATCCGGACTCCTGCACAGGCTCTCATACCACTCCGCATTTGTGTGCTTCCTGTCTGCTCTACCAGGGGCCGCGAGTCGGATACGTAAGGGAGCCTACCCTCTGCCCAAGCAGACTCACCGGTCTGGTAAGTGAGAGACCTGACACTACTTGGATCCCTGACTTCTGGCCTGGCTGATTACCTGATATGGTTACTGAACTTTGGCTTGGCTGATTACCCGATCTGGTTACTGAACTCTGGCTTGGCTGACTACCCTATCTGGTTACTGGACTCTGGCTATGCTTTGACTACGCTTACTCTATTTACCTTTTTATTTTTATTAATAAACAAGTGTGATTTTACTGTACTTTTGTCTCGGTCTGGTTCATGGTTTCTGACAAGCAGTCAGTCAATGTTCAGTTTAGGTAGATGGAAGTATAAATGCAGATTTACCAAATATCATCATATGTCACCATTCAGCGTGGCTAAAAATCAGTACCTAAGAGTCAATTTATTAGGTTAAAATGTAATTAGACTCTCCAAGAAGACTATCTGGAAAAAGCACATCTCCTTAAGTTAAGCCTTATGGATAAGGGGTATGATGGGGAAAGGTTGGATCAAATTATTGCTGAGGTGGGTTTATATGACAGGAAGTTGGTGGTGGGAAAATCTGAGAATAATATTAGTGTGGACACTTATGGTCGTTTGTTTTTGACTCATTTTTCAACTCAACATTTTGCTAAGGGGGTGTTTTAAAAAAATATAGAATTTTGAGCCCACTTTTGCTAGATCTTCCCACAAAAATTTATAGCAGTCCTCCTTTGAGGCTTCAAATTGCTCCTAATGTCATCAGTTGTCCTAGGAAACCAATATATTTCCAGTATATGAAAAACTTTTTTTGCTGTAGATCTGCGATATGTAAGATGAATAAAGATGACTAAGGGCAGTTAAATTAAGGGGTTTTCATTCTCAAAGTACATCTAAATCTTATGATATCAAATATTGTATTGCTTGTTCAACCAAAAATGTGGTTTATATGTTACAATGCCCATGCAGCCTACAATATGTAGGTCGTACTGTACGAATGTTGCAAACATATTTGAATGAACATGTCACATGTCAAAGCACTATGCGATCCACCATAGAAAAAAATCCAGTAGGAATGATTTTTATGGCCATTAACTTTACTGTTAATTGGAGAGGTAGCCAAATCAGATGAGAAATCTCTAAATTGGAGACTCATTGGATATATGATTTAGGAACATTCACTCCATTCTGGTTTAATATAGAATGGGGCATGAATTGTTAGTGTTGGGAGAACGGTTTGGCCCAAGCATGAGTTCTGGCCAAACAAGTTTGACCGCTTGCCGAACACCCGAATTTGCAGGGTGCTCACCCTGCCAAATACCCTACAATGCACTGTGCTGCACAGTGCATTTTGCACCCTGATAGGGCAAAGCCTTGCCCAATCAGGGCACAGTGTAAACTTTTTTTTTTTAAAGAGCAGGGCCGGGAAGCCGGCCACGGCATCCTTAACAACTGATGAGTCATCAGCCATCAATAGGTTTCCCCACTGACAGCTGAATAAAAAATAAAAAAATAGTACCAGTTAAAAAAAAAAAAAACAGCCCCATGGGTCTTGTATGGATTTTAAAACCATACCAGACTGTTATCCTGGCATGCATCCTGGCAGATCAGGAAAGGGGGGATGAGCGAGCACCCGCCTTCCTGAACCATACCAGGCCACATGCCCTCAACATGGGGGGTGCTTTGGGGTGGGGGCTCTGCCTCCCACCCCAAAGCACCTTGCTCCCATGTTGATGAGGTCCAGGGTCTCTTCCTGACAACTCTGGGCTGTAGTTGTCAGGGTCTGAAGGCAGGGGGCTTATCGGAACCTCGAAGCCCCCTTTAACAAGGGGGCACCCAGATCCCAGCCCCCCCTTGTGAATGGATAGGAGTACATATTAACCCTACCTATTCACCAAAAAAGTGTTAAAAAAAACAGAAGACAAGTTTTTGCCAAATCCTTTATCAAAAAATAAAAAAACTGTGTCCCTGGATGTAAAGCCATCATCAATAATGACTCCCACCACACCGCCGACCCTAAAAATTGAAAAAAGAAAAAAACGCTCCACCTTCTAGGAAAGACATCGCTGAATGCCTCCTCCACATTTTGGCAGTTCTTATATAGGCAAGGGCGGGGCCACCTGGTAACTACTCCTGCAAAAACAATAGTTTTTTAAAAAATTTGCATTGATACATGTCCCCCAGAGCAGGACCCGGACCCCCATACCCGTTTTATGACCAATCACTTGCATATAAGCCTTCAAAATGGGCACTTTTGATTTTTCCTGTTCGGCTACCATAGACTTCAATGGGGTTCACTGTTCGGGTTAGAACTTTTCCCCTGTTCGGGTGTTCTGCTGCAAACCAAACAGGGAGTCATTCGGCCCATCTCTAGTGGCTGTCAGTGATAATAGTATTTTAATATTTTCCCAGCTTTTTGGTTTAGTTGAATTCCAATTGGGAGTGAACTTGTACCATTAGAGGAGGTGTTCATAATAATTTTACTTACATATATATATATATATATATATATATATATATATATATATATATACACACACAGTTAGGTCAATATATAAATGGACACAGGCACAATTTTACACTGTTTCAGGTATTTACCAAAACATGGATATGGGCTGAAAGTGCACACTCTCAGGTTCAATTTGAGGGTATGTACATCCAAATCAGAGGAAGGGTTTAGGAATTTACAGCTCTTAAGAATAGCCACCCCCCCCCCTTTTTTCAAGGGACCAAAAGTAATTGAACAATTGAATCAAAAGCTGTTTCATGGCCAGGTGTGGGCTACTCCTTCATTATTTCTTCATCAATTAAGCAGGTAAAAGGTCTGGAGTTGATTCTAAGTGTGGTATTTGCATTTTGAATCTATTGCTGTGAACCTACATCATGCTTTCAAAGGAGCTTTGCATGCAACTGAAACGGGCCATTGTAAGGTTTCAAAAATGAAACAAATCCATCAGAGAGATAGCAGCAACATTAGGAGTGGTCAAATCACCAGTTTGGTACATTCTGAGGAAAGAAAAATGCACAGGTGAGCTCAGCAACATAAAAAGACCTGGACGTCCAGAGAAGACAACAGTGGTGAATGATCTGTTATAGCAGAATATCTGCACTAAACCCAAAGGAAAATTAAGAAGTGTATATATATATATATATATATATATATATATATATATATATATATATACAGTATCTCACATAAGTGAGTACACCCCTCACATTTTTATAAATATTTTATTTCAATTTTCATGTGACAACACTGAAGAAATGACACTTTGCTACAATGTAAAGTAGTGAGTGTACAGTTTGTATAATGCCCCGTACACACGGTCGGATTTTCCGTTGGAAAATGTCCGATCGGAGCGTGTTGTCGGAAATTCCGACCGTGTGTGGGCTCCATCGGACATTTTCCATCGGATTTTCCGACACACAAAGTTGGAGAGCAGGAGATAAAATTTTCCGACAACAAAATCCGATCGCGTCAATTCCGACCGTGTGTGGCCTGTTCCGACGCACAAAGTGCCACGCATGCTCAGAAGAAATTCCAAGACGGAACAGCTCGGTCTGGTAAACTTAGCGTTCGCAATGGATACAGCACTTTTGTCACGCTGCAATGTTAAAAATGGTTTAATACAGCGCACTTTCTTCTTCTTTATAATGTGACAAGAATTAAGTAGTTTTATTTTTGTTTTTGTATTGGGATTCCCTGAATATATTGTTATTAGTTGTCACATCTGACAGTATTTTTTTTTTTATTTAATTTTTTGGGGGATTTTAAGCCTTTTTTTTGGATTTAATGTTTGTATTTTTTCAAAGGCTGATCTTTGTTCAATGTTATTTTTATTTTTCCTCCAGAATATTTTTGTGTGCGTTTTGTGTGTCAAGTTACCCCAACACCATTGATATCTTTTATTATTTAATCTCAAGGAGATTGTTTGTTGTTGGTGTCCCTTGTTCATTTCACATTGTATATTTGAAATGTACCTGAATCCTCACAAAAAACTGTCCTTTTTGAAGTAAAACACATAGGAGAGTATAATTCAAAACAAAAATCCTTTATTAAGGGATCAGAACCAAACAAAGAGGAAGGCAACACTGGCTCAACATGAGAAATTAGCGAAGCCTGGGACCCCCACGGCAGACATCAATTCTTGAACATCAAAATTGGTGGCCTGAGGAGTCCATATGTAAGGGAGGGCAGTCTGGTCCAGAATTCGCAGAGATCCGGATAGCAGCAGATGACATCTGTGTCCCCAGGCTGTGGTACCACAAGAGGCTGCATCTTTTGGCCCACCAGACTGGATCCAGGGTCCTCACTTTCTGGTCTTCCTTTCACGCTTCATTCCCGGCTGTGGCTGTGCAGTTGGAGATGTGGCAGGAGGAGGAGTAGGACCTGGAGGAGGACTGGGAAGACCTGGAGGAGAGGGAGGACGAGGAGGAGGACCTGCAGGAGGAGGAGGAGGACCATCGCAAAGGTGTGTCTGAGCTGTCATTTGGCCCCTCATACCTTTGTTAAGAGCCTCCAATATGAGCGCCTCACACATGACTTGTTGGCCCTCCTCCATCCTCTGCATTTTATAGGCAATGACGGCAGCAATGTCCTCCTCCACGGTCTGTCGTGCTCCCAGGACCTCTGTAGCCCTCCAAAAGAGTCCTCCGGTAGCCTCCTCTAGGGCACTCCTCCTACTGCCACTTTCTCTTTTCAGGGGGGGTGGAGGGACCTGCAGATCAGCCAGCCGGCTCGGCCCGGCCACCTCCTGGCTGAGACTTCCCTGTGTATGAAAAAGGGACATGGTTGTAATGTTTTGCTTCATCAATCACAATCCTAAATTAGTACTCCAAACTAACATCTAGTTAACATCATTGATTGGACAAGCAGAAATATTTAGAAGAGTGCTATACCTGGCTCAATCTGGGCTCCTCCACATGTTGCCTGGAAGGCCCAGGTTGGGCGTCAGAAGCCTCAGCCGGGGGGAAGGAAACGTGGAAGGAAGACTGGAGAGGGATGGCCTGGGTTCAGTCTGGCCTGCCAGAAAATGCAGCCTGTCGTAGTACAACATCCTGGGGACATAGATGTCATCAGCAGCTCCTGATCTCTGTGAATCCAGGACTTTCTTGCGCACCCTTACATATGTGCTCCTCAGGCCACCAATGAAGATCTTTAAATAGGTGATGTCTGCCGTGGGGATCACCTGCTTCACAATTTCACACAATTGCACCAGTGCTGCCTTCCTCTTTGTTTGGTTCTTGAAATGGGGGTGGTTAATCTCCCACAGACAGGGCAGCTCCCTTATGATATCTATGAATACTGACATGAAGTCATTGTCTTTCACTAAGATATCCATGTTCACTGCAAGACACAACACAAGACAAAGCCTAATGTCAGACAAAACTCTCCTAATCTTGTTACAATATAGGCTTCAATGTAGAAGCAGTATAGGCACAAGTTTGTCTCTTACCTTCGTTCTTACGATCGGCGCATCCAATGCTCCTTCCTCCGCTCACAGATCGTACGTAATACGCATGCGTGTTACGCTTTATACACACTGCGCATGTGTGTAACTCCGCCCGCCCCTGACGTTCTTTCTAGTCTATTCCCCGCCCCTTTTCGTTCGGCGCAGTGGGTGAAGAGCACATGGCGGAGTTAGAGCAGGTGTGTGCTAATTATAGCAACGAGGAGGAGGAGGAGGAGGAGGAAAGCCCGGATCCGGACACGTCCCGATCCAGAAGGAGACGTTTTAAGGCCACAAATATGTCCTTTGGGGAGATGTTGGAGATGGTGGACATCATGAAGAAGTCCGACTATGACGGAAAGTATGGGCCTTACCCAAACCCCAACATCAGAAAGGCAAAGATCATGGCGAAAGTGGTCAAAAGCCTTCACAAGAATTTCAGGGTACGAAGATCGAAAGATCAGCTCAGGAAGCGGTGGTCGGACCTGAAGTTAAGAGAGCCAGAGCAGTACCGAAAGATCCGGAGAGTGCTGCAAAAAAGTAAGTAGTTGTGCTGTGTTCCTATTCTTTCTGTCTTTATTGCGTTCGTGCTGCTCCATATGCTTTTCTTAATTGTACAGTTTAAAAGGGCAACTTTAATGTTCATGGGCACATTATTCGTTCGTATCAAACATTTTTCTTTCGGCCTCTAAAACACCATTGTTTAGGCCATATGCATTTTCTCACATTTTTTTTGGGCCTACTTGGATGCCAAATATTTGTTTGTGTAGATGGGTTTGTTACTAGAATGAAATGCCAACTAGATTCTGTGTAAGGAGAGGACACTGAGCAGCTGTTTTCACATCTGGACACTGGAGCACTAGTGTGGGACACCAGAACACCATTTTTATTAGGGGGCCACACAGGTGCTCCAGTGTATACTATAGGGGGGGGGCTACATCTGTGAAGCTTGTACTAAACAGGTAAAGTATTGCAGCTTGACAAAGGCCAATAAAAAAACTACATCTTGGAACTCGGCTAAAATAGACAATTGTACCCCACTTCCAAGCAATGTTTCCTATTTCTAGTTCTGCCATCAAATATCTGTGTGCTAATTATACCATTTTTGTTTTACATAGGGGAGAAAAGACTCGGAGGACACCCCTCATCCGAGGAGACCAGAGACCCCCCACCTCTGGAAGAAGGTGAAATACCACCAATCCAAGCTGAGCAGGAGGAAGAAGAAGATGTGGTGGAGTTTGACACCACAACAGGTGAGTGTCTGCGACCACAGGCTCAGGTAAACGAGATGGATGGTGGCAGATTTTTGAGACCTGTTTTTGTTTTGTTTCTTTCTTTTTAGGTGATCGTGATGTTGTGGATCCAGAACGTTTCACATCAGAAAGTGCCCAGATCATGATTGGGGAGATCATGGGGTGTAATGCCAAACTGCAAAACATACAGCAAAAAATCAATGATGTTATTAAAAAAAATAATAACATCATTGATGTTTTGGGGCGAATTTAAAACCCCACAAAATCACTTTTTGGATTGTGGTCCAATCTTTTAAATTTTTTTGCAATGTTTTGAAAAGCCAATTTTGGAGGTTGCACACAGTGTGCCAACATGTGCTATCTGCCATCACGGGAGATCAATGGATGTGTTTTGGGGGTGCAACCCCTTCCTCAATTATAAAGTAGCGTTGAGGAAGGGCTTGCTCCCCCAAAACACGTCCCTTGATCCCCCCTGATGGCAGCTAGCACATGTTGACATTCATAAATTGGTGTGCATCTTCCAAATTTGGCTTTTCCAGGGGTGATTTCCCCCCATCTGAACGCTATATCAAACACAGTTCCTAAATACTGATGTCTGATATAGCCTTCAGGTTTTACCTAATGTGAACTTTGTAAGTTCAAGTTTTTTGGCTTTCTTGTTGGTTTTACACAGGCCTGTTTTATCTGAAATGGACATTTCGATTTTTGATAATGCTACTGCAAAAATTGTTATACAACAAACATGTTGGTTTGTTTTAAAAACCTTTGGTAAATGCACATGTGATTGTGCAGGTATAAAAAAGTGCCTTACTCAAGAATGTGTGGATTATTGTCTCAACACTACAATACAACACTTTTGGGGTGATGTAATTGCTGTTTTCTGCAAAAATGGGTGTTATTTCCTAAGGGCAAATCCTCTTGGCACTACAAGTGCAGTTTCAGTGCAGTTGCAAGTGCACTTGTAGTGAAATGTGTTTTTGCATTTAGGAAATAACAGCCAACAGTGCATTGTATAAGGTTACACAATCACGACATTTTCTGGACTCAACACATTTCTGTCAGGGTCAGCTAAAACAAACACAAGCAGTAAATGTCCACCAAGAATTTCTTTTTTTTTATTATAAAAAAAAGGCTTCACAGATTTGCTGGCATATTGATAGCCCCCCTACCCGCAAAGAACTCCAGGTAGCGTAACCGGACATCACGGGCACTCAGGGAGGGCAAGCCAGGACGGCCACTTTCAAGCGCCGTCAGTGTGGTTTGATGTAGGATTCCGGCCTCAGGCCCAACTGAGCCAGCATAGTTGGACGAATGTTTCCTTAAAAAGTTATGGAGAACACAGCACGCCAGTATAATATGGTTCAGTTTATACTCCGCCATATGGATGGGTGTCAGAAATAGTCGGAACCGGCTGGCCAGGATTCCAAATGTGTTCTCCACCACTCTTCGGGCTCTGGCCAGCCGGTAATTAAAAACCCTCTGTTTCGGGGTGAGGGTCCTCATTGGGAATGGCCGCATCAGGTGGTCCCCCAGCACAAACGCTTCATCAGCAAGGAACACAAATGGGAGTCCTTCCACATTGTCCTCTGGAGCTGGCAAGTCCAAGCTGCCATTCTGGAGATGCCTGTAGAACTCCGTCTGGGCGATGACTCCACCATCGGACATCCGGCCATTCTTCCCCACGTCCACATACAAGAAGTCGTAATTAGCCGACACCACCGCCAACATCACTATACTATTAAACCCCTTGTAATTATAATAGTACGACCCCGAGTTGGGTGGTGGGACGATGTGGACGTGTTTCCCATCAATTGCCCCTCCGCAGTTAGGAAAGTCCCACCGATCGGCAAAGTGGGAGGCCACAGTCTGCCATTTCTGTGGCGTGGAAGGAAACTGTTGATGAAAAAACAATAAACATTACTATTTTTACTCTGAAACATGGCAAGCAGATTATACACATACATTATGGGGCAACCTCCAGATAGCATTTACTTAGGGGAATTTAACAATGCCAAAGTATAAGGTACACCTATCATATTCCCCCTCCCCCCCTCTCATGGGCCATTTCTAACATTATAGGGGGTGTGTGTAAATCTTGGACAGGTAACCCTCTTCACTTCATTGAGAGCTGAATGCCTAAATAATGGGTATTACTTTGAACAGCCCCTCCTTAGTTACACTATTGGCAGTCCACTGGACAGGTAAGAAGTGTCTGAATACAAAGATATAGAAATTGAGGGGGGGTTTTTGGGACTTTAAATGAGGCACAATTAAGTGCCTCCATCCCGGTAATTGGTATATATGAAAAGGGAATTTGGGACTTTAAATGAAGCGCTTGGGTAGTGGAGATAAAATAGTACCATATTTAAATAGTATTATGAAAATGTTTTATTGGTTATGATAAGTAACAATCAATAAGGGAGTAATCATTTCATATACAGTAAAAAATGTTTTCATTTCATATATGTATAGGAAAAATGCACATAACATAGACATGGTAGAAAGATATATACACATATAACAGCATATGGTTTGGAGATGGAAATAGAGTAACATACTATTAATAACAGGTACATGCCTGGTACCGATAGGTGCATCCACATGGTATATGTAGATTTATTAAATGGAAAAGATTCATAGCGTTGGAAAGAGCAGATGGTCAAAATGAGTATGATTCCATATAGGATATGGCTGGGGCATCAAAAAAATATAGCTCGACGCGACCACTCATCAGGAGCTGATGTAACCAAAATTCCTATAAGTACATATAAAAATATAGTAAACCATATTGTCCATATAAATAAGTAAAAAATATAAAAATGAATGAACATTTCATATATGCAGATGGTTTGACCAAAGGCACTCACCAACTCGGACAGCATGTGCGGTGCGCGGCGGTGGGCGTGGGGCGGGCCAGAAACATGATCTCTCCACGGGAGCCGAGGCGGCATGAATATAGATGCAACATAGGGCATGGTACAAGCGGGCAAGATAGAATAGAGTGTGTCCATGGAGCAAAAGTATTTTTGGTAGAAAAAAGCATATCTGGGAACAAAATATTATAAGTATGTGTATGATTTGCAATGGTATTTAGCAAATAACAATGATCAAATAATGAATAATTAGTGGACCCAGTAAACTCCAAAGAAAGGTGATGGTGTGAATAATGAATGAATAAGTGTTTGAAAGGTCTGTACTACCAATTGAATGGCATAAAAGATAGATGTATGATAACCAAGATAGGGTAGGGAGTGATGGCATTTGGTGCAGAAAAAGGGGGAAGGGGGGGAAAGGGGAATGCAAATGAGAAAAGAGTGGCAAGAAAAAACAAAGTCACCAGAGAAATAGGCACCAAGATACACAAGAAACAGCCAAAAGGGGAAGAAAAAGTAGTGAAAGGAAAAAGTAAGAAGGAAAGCGAGAACCTACCCAGTTGTGGCATCTAAAAGCACCCCCAACTAAACGAGAATCCGCAGAGCTGGTGTGCAGTCACCCCAGAAAGAGACCGGCCGTGTCAACAGCTAGCTCCAAGTAGGGGGTATATAAATGCCGCCAACGCCACGTGGGTGACGTGAGGGAGGAGCCGCCGCACCTGAGCCGAGTGTACACTCAGCGGTCGGCGCGAAGGAGCTCCTGCCATGGTGACACCGAGATGTAAACAACTGAACGTCGGCATAGTGACGCCAAGGACTGACGTCATACGCCCGATGTAGGGTACGTGGCGCCGATGCGCAGAGGGGCATCCACCTGAGTCTCCCGTCACAAAGTGAAAGGGGGGAGAAGGGGAGGACCCACTGGCGCATCGCAGCTCCCGCAGAGAGAGGGACCAGCGACGCCCAAACGTCCAAACACCACACACAGACACAAGTACTGGCCAGGTGGAGAATGTGCCTGGGATGCCTATAAGAAGAGAGCCATGTGGGGCAAAAAATTGGTAGCAAGGATGCTGCCTATGGAAGTTAAGGCATGACATACAAATATAATAAACAATAACATGTCCATAAATGCATGGAAAGTAAAGAGTATATATACATGAGGGCAATATCCTGTACAAAATGGTACCCTATAAGTAAGGGCAAAACTAACACAGGGAGGGTAGGGGAACACTACCAATCCCATATAGCCAATTGCTTCCATCCCGGTACTATGTGGAAATTGAGGGGGGGTTTTTTGGGACTTTAAATGAGGCACAATTAAGTGCCTCCATCCCGGTAATTGGTATATATGAAAAGGGAATTTGGGACTTTAAATGAAGCGCTTGGGTAGTGGAGATAAAATAGTACCATATTTAAATAGTATTATGAAAATGTTTTATTGGTTATGATAAGTAACAATCAATAAGGGAGTAATCATTTCATATACAGTAAAAAATGTTTTCATTTCATATATGTATAGGAAAAATGCACATAACATAGACATGGTAGAAAGATATATACACATATAACAGCATATGGTTTGGAGATGGAAATAGAGTAACATAGTATTAATAACAGGTACATGCCTGGTACCGATAGGTGCATCCACATGGTATATGTACATTTATTAAATGGAAAAGATTCATAGCGTTGGAAAGAGCAGATGGTCAAAATGAGTATGATTCCATATAGGATATGGCTGGGGCATCAAAAAAATATAGCTCAACGCGTTTCGTGGGTGTTTCCCCACTCATCAGGAGCTGATGTAACCAAAATTCCTATAAGTACATATAAAAATATAGTAAACCATATTGTCCATATAAATAAGTAAAAAATATAAAAATGAATGAACATTTCATATATGCAGATGGTTTGACCAAAGGCACTCACCAACTCGGACAGCATGTGCGGTGCGCGGCGGTGGGCGTGGGGCGGGCCAGAAACATGATCTCTCCACGGGAGCCGAGGCGGCATGAATATAGATGCAACATAGGGCATGGTACAAGCGGGCAAGATAGAATAGAGTGTGTCCATGGAGCAAAAGTATTTTTGGTAGAAAAAAGCATATCTGGGAACAAAATATTATAATAAGTATGTGTATGATTTGCAATGGTATTTAGCAAATAACAATGATCAAATAATGAATAATTAGTGGACCCAGCAAACTCCAAAGAAAGGTGATGGTGTGAATAATGAATGAATAAGTGTTTGAAAGGTCTGTACTACCAATTGAATGGCATAAAAGATAGATGTATGATAACCAAGATAGGGTAGGGAGTGATGGCATTTGGTGCAGAAAAAGGGGGAAGGGGGGGAAAGGGGAATGCAAATGAGAAAAGAGTGGCAAGAAAAAACAAAGTCACCAGAGAAATAGGCACCAAGATACACAAGAAACAGCCAAAAGGGGAAGAAAAAGTAGTGAAAGGAAAAAGTAAGAAGGAAAGCGAGAACCTACCCAGTTGTGGCATCTAAAAGCACCCCCAACTAAACGAGAATCCGCAGAGCTGGTGTGCAGTCACCCCAGAAAGAGACCGGCCGTGTCAACAGCTAGCTCCAAGTGGGGGGTATATAAATTGATTGTTACTTATCATAACCAATAAAACATTTTCATAATACTATTTAAATATGGTACTATTTTATCTCCACTACCCAAGCGCTTCATTTAAAGTCCCAAATTCCCTTTTCATGAATAAAAAGATATAAATACACACTGTACACATTTGAGCACATTTGGACATTCTGCTATTACCTATCAAGATAATAATAGGATACAAAAACTTTAAACAGTACCATTGGAAAGTATACAGGCAGGCCCTTGCACTACATGCTTTGGGGAATTCATCCATAAATCTGACCACAAAAGAGCTGGGTATAGTGTGTATGGGTTTGGCAAAGTCAGCAGATAGATGATTGAGGATACATAGAGAATTGGGATCAGCTGACTTAGCAGTTGGGGGAGGGAGGGTTACTAAAAATTATTTGGGGACACCACAAAAAAAAGCCTCTGGCACTCTGCCTGAATTTAAATGAAAAATAACATTTCCAAACATTTTAGGGGGTGTTTGGGGTAAAGCACTACTATGGAGCTTATAAAATACATTGTTAAGTGACTACATGAAGTGAATATAGGGCAGGAGACACCATGCTGGGGAGGTTAATGAAGGGCAAATATGTATGAAGGACCTAAAATAATAATTACATAAAAATCCAGCATGCATGAGGACAAAGGGGACATTCACAGCATATTACAAGCATGGTAATTAGGGAATGAGGAAAGAAATACATTACATTAGCAAACATTCAATACAATAAAATGTGATATAAAAGGATAAAAATCTTACCTTCATATACTCCTTCTGCAGGACCTGGATGATGGCAGAACAGGTCTCTGGGATGATGATACCCAGAGCCTGGGGTGAGATGCCTGTCGAGAACTTCAAGTCCTGCAGGCTTCTCCCTGTCGCCAAATACCGCAGGGTAGCGACCAACCTCTGCTCCGGAGTGATGGCTTGCCTCATGCAGGTATCCTGCCTGCTAATATAGGGGGTCAGCGAAGCCAACAAACGGTGAAACACGGGGTCCGTCATCCTGAGAAAGTTCCTGAAATCATCAGGATTATTCTCACGGATCTCACGGAGCAAAGGCATATGAGAGAACTGGTCACGCTGAAGCAACCAATTCTTGGTCCATGAACTCCTCCCCACCCTGTTCATGGACTGGACTTGTGTCAAGGTCAGGACCCCAACACCAAGCCCCCACACAGCACGAACTCTACGAGGAGTACGCATACGAAACATGGCTAGAAAACGGTCGGCTGCTCAGAACGAAGTAACAGAACGCACTGAAGAACAGCAAGGCCTGTGAAGAGCGACCTGAAAAACAGCAACGAGCGGGCAAGATCGCACAGAAAACTCTGATACGAACTGACTGCACGCACTGAAGAGCAGATACAAACCCACAAGCACAAACTGAACGGCAGAAAACGATCTGAAAGCCACGAGTCTGAAAAAGTGCAAATCATCTCTCACCAAACTTTTACTAACACGAGATTAGCAAAAGGAGCCCAAAGGGTGCCGCGCTTGGTTCTGAACCGGCCTTTTCTAGTCTCGTCGTACGTGGTGTATGTGACCGCGTGGTTGGCGATCGGAAATTCCGACAACTTTGTGCGACCGTGTGTAGACAAAAAAAGTTTGAGCCAACATCCGTCGGAAAAAATCCTAGGATTTTGTTGTCGGAATGTCCGAACAAAGTCCGACCGTGTGTATGCCCTATAACAGTGTAAATTTGCTGTCCCCTCAAAATTACTCAACACACAGCCATTAATGTCTAAACCGCTGGCAACAAAAGTGAGTACACCCCTAAGTGAAAATGTCCAAATTGGAACCAATTAGCCATTTTCCCTCCCTGGTGTCATGTGACTTGTTAGTGTTACAAGGTCTCAGGTGTGAATGGTGAGCAGGTGTGTTAAATTTGGTGTTATCGTTATCTCTCTTTCATACTGGTCACTGGAAGTTTAACATGGCACCTCATGGCAAGGAACTCTCTGAGGATCTGAAAAAAGAATTGTTGCTCTACAAAAGATGGCCTAGGCTATACAAGCTGTGCACTCACTACTTTACATTGTAGCAAAGTGTCATTTCTTCAGTGTTGTCACAAGAAAAGATAGAATAAAAAATTTACAAAAATGTGAGGGGTGTACTCACTTTTGTAAGATACTGTATTTATAAAAATATATATTAGATATATGTGTAAAAAAATATGAACAAAAACGGTGCTGCATCTAAAAAAATCTGAATATTCAGAACATAAATGTGTACAACAAATAAATATGTGCAACCAAAAAGGGCATATATAAATGCAAACATGTGCTGTGGTTAATAAATATGCTGAGATAAATTAAAAACAATATTTAAAATGTGTAGTCCAAAAAGTGCTTGACCCAATGTGAACAATCAGGACGAACTTCTCAGAAGAATACTATTTTTCTGTTCATTAAACAAAGTAAGTAAAACATAAAACAGCGCCGCTTACCAGATGTGATGGATCTCAAATTATAGAGATCGGATAGGCACACACAGGATGGATCACTTACCCAAAAAAGATGTATCCACAGACTCTTCCAATAGCGGGATCCCTCTTCCTGCAGCGGCTTTCCTCTCCTGCGATGTTCCTCACAGAGCCTTTAGCAAGATAAACTCCTCCAAGGGATATATTATGAAATGCAAAGAAGAGACTTCATAGTGCAGTACACAAATTAAAAGTTATTTATTCTTAAAACATTGTATGCACTGACATCCAAACAAAATGGCATTCAGTGTATTCAAACCAGCCATGGCTCAAGCCAGCCAGCTGGTCCGTGGTGACGTCAAGACCTGTAGCTCCACCCGATGCAATCCCCCGTTCAAGGCTTCGACTGGGAAAGGAGGCTGTGTCTGGACGTCACACACCACGCTATTTATATATACACAAACAGGAGAGACAGCAAAACCACCATTAAGCGCTACATCCTAAGGTGTCATTAGTATATACTACACTCATTACTACCAATTGCCCTGAAAATTCCACAAAGGATTAGTTTGCATTTATACAACATAATGGTAACCAAATAAATATGTTAAACCATTACACGTACCTAAAAAAAACATTAGATATACCTAAAAAAAATTTCACAAACATCTGATTTTTTGTACAAAAAAATTAAATTGCACATAAAAATAGAGGGAACACTATATATATATATATATATATATATATATATATATATATATATATATATATAAAAATGTTAAAAAGTGTTACCTATACCGCTAAAAATAAAAATTAAACATAATATATATATATATATAAAAAATTGATATATATATATTTATACACAGTGGTGAATGATCACAGGATCCTCTCTATGGTAAAGAAAAACCCATTCACAACATCCAGACATGTGAAGGACACTCTCCAGGAGGTGGATGTATCATTGTCAAAGTCTACAATTAAGAGAAGACTTCACAAGAGCAAATACAGAGTGTTCTGAAGAATAGAAAAGCCAGATTAGACTTTGCCAAAAAAACATCTAAAAAGCCAGACCAGTTCTGGATAAGCATTCTTTGGGCAGATGAAACTAAGATTAATCTGTACCAGAATGGCAGGAAGAAAAATGTGTTGAGAAGGCTTGGAACAGCTTATGATCCAAAGCACACAACTTCATCTGTAAAACATGGTGGAGGCAGTGTGATGGCATGGGCATGCATGACTTCCAGTGGCACTGGGTCATTGGTGTTTATTGATGATGTGACAGAAGACAGAAGCAGCTGGATGAATTTTGCAGTGTTTAGAGATATACTGTCAGCCTAGATTCAGCGAAATGCAGCAAAGTTGATTGGACGACGCTTCACAGTACAGTTGGACAATGATCCAAAACACACTGCAAAAGCAACCTAGGAGCTTTTGAAGGAAAAGAAGTGGAATATTCTGAAATGGCCGAGTCAATCATCTGATCTCAACCCAACTGAGCATGCATTTCACTTGCTGAAGGCAAAACTAAAGGCAGAAAGATCCACAAACAAAAAACGACTGAAGACAGCTGCAGTTAGAGCCTGACAAAGCATTAGAAAGGAGAAAACCCAATCTTTGGTAATGTCCATGGGTCCCAGACTTCAGGCAGTCATTGCCAGTATAGGATTCTTAGTAAAATATAAAAAATTAACATTTTATTTATGATTAATTATATTAATTTGTCCAAATACATTTGAGCCCCTGAAAATGGGAGGGGCTGTGTATAAAAATGGTTGCAGTTCCTAAAATGTGTACTTGATATTTATGTTCAACCCCTTGATTTAAAGCTGAAAGTCTGCACTTCAAATTATTATGGATTGTCTTGATTAATTTTCTTTTCTGGTGGCATACAGAGCCAAAAGTATGTAAATTGTGCCTGTGTCCAACTATATAATGACCTAACTGTATATATATTTTTATAGGATGTCTCCTTTCCTTTTTTATGTGTCTTTTATGACTTTTTCTTTGCTACTTATCTTTTTAATTTTGAAATGGTTTAATAATTTGTTATTGAATTTAGTAAGGATTTGTATTAGATTTGCAGTTATATTATTATCCACATGATGGTGTTATTATTGATTTCTTGGGTTCTGGGAACTGTAGCGCATAGCGTTACAGGATTGCGCCATTGCCAGTTTGCACAGTTCCGTTTTATGGAACGTATATGGTGCCAGTATAATTTCCTCCCCTATGGGTCTCTGGAATTCCAGATAGTAGAATGCATGTGACATCAGGATGGTTTCCTGTTCCAGCTTCTCCGGTATATATATAGCGTGATGACTGTTTCTAGCCACGCCCCTGACGATGTCACCATATGATGAAACACGTAGGACATAGAGTCTACATGATGTTCATGGTGCTCACGCTGAGCACTGCGGAGTGTTTTTCGCATTCCTACTTTGTAATATTTGTGATATGCATATCGGCTTTTAACTATGTGAGTGTAATATTTTGTGTTAATACATTTTTTCCCTAAATACTTCACTATGAAGCTTTTTATCTTGACATTTCTTATGAGCAAAACATTTATTTGAGATAATTACCTGTGGATTATTGATGAGAAATTCCATTTAAATGCTTATTATGAGAGTGCCATAAATACCCAGCTGGGCATGTAGTATGGATGGTTCCAGTGGATGGTTGTATAAGTGATGTTTGACTGCTCAGTTTAAGAGGGTTAACACCTTCTGGTAAGGAGCATATGATACTCCCCAATGGTGCCTCTCAGGTGAATATTCTTGTACTCCCTCTACATTCTAATTGATGGGGAGTATGTCTATATCAGTGGAGCTTAATCTTGGTAAAATATGAACAGAAACACTGAATATTCTGAAGGGCTTTTATTATTGTTTTATTATCTATATACTCTATGGGATATGTCATCTGTTGCTTGGATAAAATAAATGCTATACTCTCTGGAAAAGAACAGAGGTTGCCTGGAATTTGCGTTCTACACACATTTCTTGCTTCCACAATAATAAATTATTAGTTATCATTTATTATTTTTACCAACACATTTATTGGGTGGCTTTTTCTAATGCTGTCCTTGGGTTTATGATCCGAAATGTCATTTATAGATGTATTTACAGTGCCTTGAAAAAGTATTCACACCCCTTGAAATTTTCCACATTTTGTCATGTTACAACCAAAAAACATAAATGTATTTTATTGGGATTTTATTTGATAGACCAATACAAAGTGGTACATAATTGTGTAGTGGAAGGTAAATGACAAATGTTTTTCAATTTTTTTTACAAATAAATATGTGAAATGTGTGGTGTGCATTTGTATTCAGCCCCCCAGAGTCAATACTTTGTAGAACCACCTTTCCCTGCAATTACAGCTGCAAGTCTTTTTTGGGATGTCTCTACCAGCTTTGCACATCTAGAGAGTGACATTTTTGCCCATTCTCCTTTGCAAAATAGCTCAAGCTTTGTCAGATTGGAGAGCGTTTGTGAACAGCAATTTTCAAGTCTTGCCACAGATTCTCAATTGGATTTAGGTCTGGACTTTGACTGGGCCATTCTAACACATGAATATGCTTTTATGTAAACCATTCCATTGTAGCTCTGGTTGTATGTTTAGGGTCTCTGTCCTGCTGGAAGGTGAACCTCCACCCCAGTCTCAAGTCTTTTGCAGACTCTAATGCCCTGTACACACGACCGGTTTTGCCGTCGGAATAAACTCTGAAGGTTTTTCCGACGGAGTTCCAATGGAATTCCGCTCAAGCTGTCTTACATACACATGGTCACACCAAATTCCGACCGTCCAGAACGTGATGACGTACAACACGTACGACGGGATTAGAAAACGGAAGTTCAATAGCCAGTAGCCAATAGCTTCCGTCTCGTACTTGCTTCAGAGCATGTGTTGTTTTTGGTGCATCAGAACAGCATACAGATGTTTTTTTCCAAAAGTCATTTGTTCCGTTGTAAAAATATAGAACATGTTCTCTGTCTAAGTCCCTCTGAATTTTCGACAGAAAAAGTCCGATGGGGCATACACACGGTCAGAATATATGATGAAAAGCTCCCATCTGACTCTTTCTGTCGGAAATTCCGCTCGTGTGTACGCAGCATAACAGGTTTTCTTCTAAGATTGCCCTGTATTAGGCTCCTTCCATCTTCCTATCAACTCTGACCAGCTTCCCTGTCCCTGGTGAAGAAAAGCATCCCCACAACATGATTCTGCCACCATCACGTTTCACAGTGGGGATGATGTGTTCAGGGTGATGTGCAGTGTTAGTTTTCCATCACACATAGTTTTTTGCTTTTAGGCCAAAAGTTAAATTTTGGTCTCATCTGACCAGAGCACTTCTTCCACATGTTTACTGTGTCCCCCCACATGGCTTCTCACAAACTGCAAATGGGACGTCTTATGGCTTTCTTTCAACAATGACTTTCTTCCTGCCAATCTTCCATAAAGGCCAGATTTGTGGAGTGCACGACTAATAGTTGTCCTGTGGACAGATTCTCCCACCTGAGCTGTGGATCTTTGCAGCTCCTCCAGAGTTACAATGGGCATCCTGGCTGCTTCTCTGATTAATGCTCTCCTTGCCCGGCCTGTTAGTTTTGGTGGAGGGCCGTGTCTTGGTAGGTTTGCAGTTTATACTTCTCCTCAACTTTACCCCTGACCTGTCTGGTTGTGTTCCTTGGCCTTCATGATGTTGTTCGTTCACTAAGGTTCTCTAACAAACTTCGGAGGGCTTTCCAGAACAGCTGTATTTATTTTGAGATTAAATTACATGCGGGTGGACTCTATTTACTAATTAGGTGACTTCTGAAGGTAATTGGCTCCACTAGATTTTAGTTAAGGGTATCAGAGTAAAGGGGCCTGAATACAAATGCACGCCACACTTTTCAGATAGTTATTTGTAAAAAATTTAGAAAACCATTTATAATTTTCCTTCCACTTCACAATTATGTGCCACTTTGTATTGGTCTATCACATAAAATTCCAAATAAAATACATTTATGTTTTCGGTTGTAACATGACAAAATGTGGAAAATTTCAAGGGGTATGAATACTTTTTCAAGGTATGGTATGTAATTTTTCTATCCTAAACATTATCACTTTTAGTCTCCCTCTAGTTAGAGCACATCCCTGCTTTGTAGGTGATGATCCTCTGCTTGCAAAGATGGCAGGCTGATTTCCTGCGTTAATGTGACTCCACAGCCTGTTTCTTAGGCATCACATATTAATACCAATGTTTAATCTGAGTTAAAATATTTGAGGGTGACTGTATCTGCAACAGCTTGGAATACTGTATCTTTGTTTTTGTCCTTTCCCAGACTACATCTTTCTGAATTTGTCTCAAATTGTCTCAGAGACTCACACCTATTAGACCTATTTACAGAGTTTAGAAAAATACCGTAGTTAAAGTGGATGTAAACACTAAAGTTTTTTTTTTACCTTAATGCATTTTCTGCATTAGGCCCCTTTCACACAGATGGACCGCTCAGGTCCGCCTGACCTGAACGGACGCTCCATGCAGGTCTATGGAGCGACGGATGTCAGCGGTGACCATGTGCGCTGACATCCGATCCGCTAAGATCAGACGTATGGCGATACGTTTACATCCGTCCCGGCGGAGCGGATGAGATCTGATGAAAACGGACATGCTGTCTGTTTTTGTCTGATCCCTCCATAGGAATCAGTGGCGCTCTGACAGGCCCCTCCCCACTCAGTGAGCAGAGACGGACCTGTCATCCGCCGGCTCAGCGGAGATCAACAGAGACATCTCCTGCTGAGCTGGCAGACTCTGCCTCGTGTGAATGAGGCCTTAAGGTTAAAAACCTTGGACTGTTTTCCCCACTTCCCCTCCCTAACACTTACCTGACTCCTTTATCAATCCAGCACTGTGTCTGGCTACAAGTCTTCTCCCCTGTCTTTCTGGTCTCACAGACTTTGCGGGAGCCATTGGGAGTCTCTATCAATGGTGAGACTCTCAAATACCGTATACTGGCTTGTCTCTGATATCATGAAACTCACAGTTTGCAGCTTGCATGTTCACTTCTGTAATGTATCCATCTGCATTTTTCCCAGTTTCTTGTTTTTAAATAAATCACATTTCAATCCCTTTAGGGCCATATGTTTATCATATACCTGAATATTGTTTTTTAAAGTCATGTTTATTTTCCGTGAATGTTTCCTGTCTTTTACCCAGATTAAGTAATAGAGAAAGTTTTGTTTATATTTGTCATCACTGGGGGCCTTTGCGACTTAGAGAATAAAAAAAACTTAAAGAGTATTTATTACTGTGCTTTCATTTTGTGACATATCCACAACTACGTTAAAGAGCACAACTCCATCATTACTTTTTTTTTTTTTTATTATTAAAATTTTAATAAAACATTTCCTCTGGATTCATGCATAGACATCCCTCAGATAAATTATCAAAAAACAAGTTTTTAATGTGATCATAAAAGATCAAAATCACACTATTGCTCCATTAGAAAGTGGGGAAAAAACCTGTAAAGAAGAGAAATTATACTAAATTGTCCTGGCATCCATATAGCAGATTCATTTAAAAGCTATGGTGCCTAAAGAAACCACTTCATCCAAAACTTCTGAGATTGTTGAGTTTCTGGTTCCCTGGCTACCACCAGGCTTCCCTCCACTGACCTCTATGTAACCAGAGGTTACAATAGTGCTGCAAGGGCCAGCGAAAGGAACCACAGCAGTCAGCTATGGATTGGACATTGGACACACCTGGAAGTGTTTTAGATGAAGAAGATTCTCTGAGCACGCTAGACTGGGAAGATCAGTGGTGTGGGCAATGTAACAGGTAAGTATAATGTCTCTTCTTTATAGGAGGATCTGTTTCTTCACTTTCTAACTTAGTGACAGTGTCACCTTAAAGTTCATTAGATCTTTAACTGGCGAAATGTTCACAGCCATCATTTACCCTGACAGAGAACCTGTACTGCTCTGCTGTGCCTGAAACGGTTGAACTGATACACACTCTCCCATTGCATTCCTAGTGACAGTGCTTGTCCTGGGCAAGCACATGGTGCCAAAGACAAGCACTGTTAGTCAAGGTTCATTTAATATTGGCCCTCTTGTTAACTGTCTGGTTTAACAGCGATGGGGGTGAGGTAATAGGTGCTGTCGATGACGCTGGCATAGAAAGATGGAACAAAGTGCTAAATGCACTTTGTGTCCTGGGTGACAGAAGCATCTAAAAAAGGTAGGTGAGATGTCTTCTTTAAAGCCTTCTTAGTTGTTAATATACTTGCAACGTGAGTGGCATATCACACTCAAAATCGTTAATTAAATTGTAACAAGTCTTAAATCACATTGTATACCTTTTGTATAGTTTCTGTTGAATAGCTCACTATATGCTTGACTCATCTCTGTTCTGGTAGAACCAACTCTGTCAACAGCTGCACCTAAATGAACTCCAGCACTAAGGCTGCATTCACACCTATGCATTTTTAGTGCTTTTTGCATGTTGCAGATTTGCACTACAGTCAATTTAACATGGTTTCCTATGGAACATGTTCTGTAGTGGAAATCTGCAAAATGCAAAAAGCACTAAAACTGCATAGGTGTGAATCCAGCCTAATAAGATGAATCACACAAAAAGATTTTGCTTTGGGCGACTACGATTTCAATGTGGTCTTGGCAGGTGATCTGAACTGCATTACCAAGGTGTCTACTTTTCTTATGTTCTTATGGGTTTTTTTGTGTTTTTTTTTTTTTTTTGCAGTGAACATTCTCTGCATCTGGTAAGCTAGAATATTAGAAAAAAAAATGGATACAAAAAAATTGATTTTTTCTGAAATGCATCTGGGTACATTTGTTTTCTCTGTTAGTAATATTGAGCAAATTGTGGGTGATCTACTAAGGTTAACCACATGCATAGGTTAATGGTTTCAAGGAATGTATGTTTTCAAGTCCAGTGTTTGTTTATCCAAGGAAGATTGCTTATATGAATTATCTTTCTTATATAAATGTTGGCACAAAAATCATTTTGCGGAGCTAGAACTTTTCGGCTGTGTTTTGCTCTGTGAATGATCTTTTCACATGTCTATTTTACCATAGTAAGATACCCATACATATACAAAACACATACATTTTCATTACCTAAAAGCAACAGTTCCATATTATTTGACATATGTGCATGTGTATTTTTTTTTTATCAGAAAAAAAGTATTAAAGTTTGTGGAACAGTGTTTTGTGTGAAAATGTATTTTCAAATTTAATGAGCACTGCCCTATGTCTATGGGTAAATTTGTGTTCACTTATAAGGCTTATTTTAAAAAAAATTAAAATGACCATTTTTAAAGTTGTATTTCTTAAAGGGTAACTCCACTTTAATGGGGAAAAAATAGCAAATAAAAAAAAATAATATAGCATATACAGTTGCGACAAAAGTCATATTGTAATTGAATGTTATAACAAATTACCGTATCTTTTCTTGTTACTTTACAGCACTGTAATTTTCTGTAAAATGCAATACAATTTGGCAAGCTGGGGGGCTTCTGTACACAGTTTCCAGTTTCCTGTGAATGAATAGACTACGAGTATCATCAGCCATTGAGGCTGATGGCTTGTAGTTCTCAGTAAACTACAAGGGCACTGGTGAGAGTTGTTGTAGTTCATAGATTTCCCTGCTGTCAAGTAACTACCAGCTAATATTGGAGGTACAGGCAGACAACTATCCTCATAGTCTGCAGGAGCCATGGCACCCAAAGCTTGGCTAGTTCAATAGGGTGCATCCAAATGACAACAGGCACCAGCGTGATGATGCGGCAGCATTCTGGCTGCAAGGCAATGAAGATGCAGTGGCATCCTGTTTTTAGGTATTCCCCACTCTACAATACTCTTCTTAGTCAGCAGTATTTAAGTCAGGAGTAATGCTGCAGTGTACAAAACAAGTTGGCAACAGCAGTGTTTTCCACAGTTTTCTCTTCAAGCCGTTTGTGCCCTATCCTAAGCCAGTGCCCTGCAGGTAAGTTCTGGTAGGAATTGTCTTCACTGCTGCTGATGCGTTTTTTGATATTTATAGGAATCTGCTATTTTGTTGCAGACATGATACTTCTGGCTATTTGCCTTAACCCCTTAGTATTTTACTTGTAAGTACATGTCTGTCACTCCTGTGCATTATCTTGCCTTGAATTACTTTCAAGCTATCAGTGTTGTGTACCCTGACCTTCAGCCCTTCAGTAAACTTGCAGACTTGAACTCCTCTGCAGACCAGCCATGTTCATTAAGGTATGGGTCATCAGGTAGGTATGTGCTATCCTAGAAAGGAGTGCACATTTACAGGCCTAATGGATTGTAAAGCTTTCCCAGCACCACTCCTTAAGAGACAGAGAGGCGACTCACTCCCTCCACTAATTCTCTTCATGCTCAGGGGAAGCTACTACGCATTCAAGGTCCTACCAAATAAGCTAAAGGCATACCTCACAACTTTTTGAGATGGGAATGAGGGACACCTATCAGCAAAAGTATGCAGGCATAGGACACACCCCTTGCCACACCCCCTTAAAGGAGAATTGTACAAAAAAAAGATTGGTTAAACACACAAGTGCTTTTTTTACCACTACTATTCCTTCATATTGGCTTTTGGAATTTACAAATGCAGCAATTAAGTAATCAGATGAAAGGTTTAGCAGTGGGAAACACTTTAAGATAGATAAAAAGTGCATTTTATATACATCTATTTACTGTAGATCAGACGAAAATGAGGGACAAATGAGGAGGAATGAGGGACAGAGGGACATTGTTCCAAATCAGGGACAGTCCCTCCAAATCAGGGACAGTTGGGAGTTATGTAAAGGAAGTTCATCACCTCACAAGGACTGCCCAAACTTTGAACATGCTGGGCTTGCAGTCAGCTGGCTTTGCCAGGCAGGATGGCATGGCAGGTTTGCATGTCAGAGGCAGCAGTGGACAGGAAGAAGAGAAAGCAGATGCCATCTGTCTATTTAAACAGTTCATCTCTAGCTCATACAGCAATCATCTAGGAAATCTTCATCAGCATCTTTCTCAGGTGAATAATCTACATTTGAGGATTCTTTGGCAGTTGGCTTTGATTTTGCTTCTGTTCTACCCTAATTATGGACAGCCTTCAAAATCAAGGAGATATGATCTACAATTAAATAAGTTGGTGTTAGATCCCATTTTTGATGAATGAAAGAAAGTGGTAAGAAAAACCTCTCTGTCAGACAGGTTCACCAAAATGTATCCATTCAAGGAGGATGATCATTCAAGGAGGATGATCTATTGCTTGCATTCAGCACCCGTAATCATTGCAGCGGTCATTAGATTGGCTGGATGTTGTCCTGCCTATAGATGTCCCTACTTCTTTTAGGGATGCTCTTGATAGGAAAATAGAGTTGAAGTCAATTTTATTACCAAGGAAATGTCAGTCTAGTCGGAGAGAGTAGAAGTGGACCTGGTTAATGAAGTTTCATTGGTTGTTCAGTCACTTTGTAAGATCAAGCTGCTCAATGACTTTGTTGACAAAGTGACGATAGACTCTCTTTGTTGCTCATTTAGAGTCATGTTGTATTTAGTCATGGCCAGAAGAGCTGTGTGGCTTAAACCATGGACCACAGAAGCTTATGCTGCATCACAGTGGCAGGCACCCAGCCGTCATTTCTTCATCCATAAGGCCATCCCTGCTATCTAGCATCATGTGGAAGGTAATGCTACCACACCACTGGACTACACAGTCAGTGGGTTTCACATGACCACAGACACATTGTCCAGCAAGTATGGGTAGGGATGTATTATATCATTCAAGGCCTATTGGGTAACTCTGTTGGCAGCTGGTAAGGATATAGGATGGTGAATACTATTGAACCTGGTTGTTCTGTCCTGTTTCATTACAGTTCCACCGCAATGCTGCCTTTTGGTGAGTCATATTTGAACCACCAGTTCCTTGCAAGGGTTCAAGAGGCTATGCAACAGCTAAGGCAAAACAATGCCACATAGTGGTGCGGCTGGTATGCCTAGGGGAAAGGAGCCACACTGGGGAAAATATTATGTCAGCTCTGCAGGGGCAGGCCCAGCAGTGGTTAAGCTCACACCATGTTGTGCCAGGAAGTGTCATGTGTGACAATGGCACCAACCTGCTGGCCACCCTTCTTCAGGGGAGGTTTACCCACATGCCTTGCACACAATTTAACCTGGTGCTGCAGGTCCCTGTGGGGAAGTGGGTTCACTGGAGACGGACTGCCTTCCAAGTTAGATTTTTGGAGTTAATGGAGGAGGTACTCCCTGCACCAGAGGATCAGATGGAGCCCTCATATTAAACAGTATCTTTGGTGGTAGTTGAGACTATCAAACCTTTTCAACTTCCATAAGTCCTGATCCACCTTTAATGATCATTTTGGATGCTTTGTTCAGTTGGGGTGCTCACTTCAGTGACCTCCTAGTCCAAGGTCGGTGGCAGAGTACATTGGGGGATAAAGTATCCAATATCTTTGAGTTGAGAGTAGCGTTTCAGGGTCTGAGGACTTTTCTGTAGCAAATCCAGGAAATTTCTGTCATGATACAAATAGACAACAAGACAAGAGAGTCATATATCCGCCAACAAGAAGAGACAAGGAGTCATTCATTGCTTAAAGAGGTATCTTTAAATATGTTTTTTTGTGCAGCAGAACTTCTACCTCTGTAGAAGAACTTCTGCCATTCACTTTGGGCCTGCCAGACATTTCTTTTTAAAGGAGATTGCCTAAATTTAATGGTAGCTATGGCAATAAGATAAAAATATATGGTGCTTTGGTGCACACTACTTACAACACAAGTATCGAGGACTTATTGCAAACAAAGGGCAACATTTTGTGTATTAGAAACAAGTGTATGCTGCAACCCAAAATAAAAAAAGACACTAGCAAAGTAAAATAAAATTTTAAAAAATACTCAAAAACGTAAACCCTGATTGGGGGAAGGGCAACCACCCTATGGATGTAGGATTTTACACTTAATTTTTGCGGTTACCTACACTTCCCCCTTTGCCTTTCTCCCTATGTTTTAGAAGGACAGGCAGCCCTTGCAGCTATATCTTTAGTGCCCTGAATATAAATAAATAAATATGAAAAAAATACAACTTATTGCTGCTGAGTGTCTGGGAGGAAAAGGATTATGCTAGTAAAGCATAAAAATTGCAGACACGTGTGGTCTCTGCTGTGTGTAGTCTAACCAAAAAAAATAAAGAAAAAATAAAAATCTAAATACATATGAAAATAAAAGAATAGCATTATGCAAGAAAAAAAAATGTAATGGAATTAAGGTAACCCAAGCATAAAACTTGTTTCTAGGATTATACAGGGAAGGGGTTGCAGTGCAAAGAACTTGGACAAAGTGGGGCATAGTCTTACCAAGCCACTTACAGTTACGTCAGGATCAGTGGTGGCTGTTTTTTTTTTTTTTGGGGGGGGGACGGCAAACAATGCACCCACAGTTGGTCGGGGTCACCCACCTCTCCTTTTGGTCAATTGGGAAACGGATCTCAGGACCCGCTTCCTGATTGGCCAGGAAGAGAATCAGTGTGACCATAGCGAATATTAATTCGCTATTGTCACACAAGTGGATGGGCCCCAGAGCACTGTGCCCCGAGCCCAGCCATTTTTTAAGTCTATTAGAACCTCAGGCTCTAATCACATACTTAAAAAAATAAACCCCATTGGAATCTATGTGTCTGGCGCCCCACATATAGATTAGGGGTTGGACGCATGGATAGGGGGGCGGCGCCCCTGACCCCTGCATTATGGGCTGCCCCTGGTCAGGATGCTAAATAAAATTTGTGCTCATTATCTCACAATAATATGGGCGGCAAGATAATTGCAAGATAAAATCTACATTGTCTCTTTCTATTTTATGTCTATTCAAGTGCTCTCATACTGTCCTGGTGCAAGCCAATTTCTACCAAACACATGCCTGCAGGCTATGTTTTGAATATTTCTAAGAATATCTAGATATCTGGAGATACAAGGGATGGGCGGGGGGGTCTAGGGTATGTGGGGTTGTAGTTTCAAACTGTTTTTGTACACTAAGTTTTGACATTTTATTGTACGGTTAAGTAATGCAGGGTGGTGATGCAAAAAAAAAGCTCACTAACTATACTATTAAACTGTTTTGACACTGTCCAAAGTGTGAGGAGTTGAGGGTTTTAGCCTTTTTTTTTTAGGAGTACACTTACCTATAGATCTGTTGTGGTTGCTACTTCAACCAGTCACAATAGGCCGATTACCGCTGAATAAAAAATCAGGTGTTGAAACCAAAACTACATATAAAAAGTCTTGTTTTCATGTTGAAATTAATCATATTGGGTTGCTGCTGCTTTTTTTAAGCAATGCTAAATGTAAAGGTAAAAAATCAATTACACATCCAAAATATTTGATTCCAGAATATGTTGTCTCTTGCTCTGTCCTTGAAATGGTATTGTTCCATAATACCACAAGCAGCTTAAAGGCTTCTTAAAAGCATGTAATATAAAGGATTATGTCGCGTACACACGATCGGAATTTCCGACAACCAAAGCCTGGATTTATTTCCAACGGATTTTGGCTGAAACTTGTCTTGCATACACACGGTCGCACAAATGTTGTCGGAAATTCCGATCAGCAAGAACGCGTTGACGTACAACATGTATGACGAGATTAGAAAAGGCCGGTTCAGAACCAAGCGCGGCACCCTTTGGGCTCCTTTTGCTAATCTCGTGTTAGTAAAAGTTTGGTGAGGAAGAAAAAGGAAGTTCAATAGCCAGTGCACCACCCCTTTGGGCTTCTTCTGCTAATCACGTGTTTATTTCATGTTAGTAGAAGTTTGGTGAGAGACGATTCATGCTTTTCAGCCTCGTGCTTTTCAGTTCGTTACTGCTTTTCAGTTTGTGTTTGTGGGTTCGTATATGTTTTTCAGTGCGTTCTTTTATAGTTCCCGTTCTTGTTCGCTTGCTTCTGATTTTTAGGTCGCTCTTCTCAGGCCTTTCTGATTTTCAGTGCATTCTGTTAGTTCGTTCTGACCAGCCGACCGTTTTCTAGCCATGTTGCGGGCATGTACTCATAGAGTTTGTGCTATGCGGGGGCTTGGGGTTCTTACTTTGACCCAAGCCCAGTCCATGAACAGGGCGGGGAGGAGTTCATGGACAAAGAATTGGTTGCTCCAGCTTGACCAGTTCTCTCATATGCCTTTGTTGCAGGAGATCCGTGAGAATAATTCTGATGATTTCAGGAATTATCTCCGGATGAGGGACCCTGTTTTTCACCGTCAGTTGGCTTTGCTGTCCCCTTATATTACCAAGCAGAACACCTGCATGCGGCAAGCTATCACTCCGGAACATAGGCTAGTTGCCACCTTGCGGTACTTGGCAATGGGGAGAAGTCTCCAGGACATCAAGTTCTCGACAGGCATCTCCCCCCAGGCTCTGGGGATCATTATTCCAGAGACCTGTTCTGCCATCATACAGGTCCTGCAGAAGGACTATATTAAGGTAAGTTTTCTCCTTTAACATCACATTCTATGTATGTAATGTTTGCTAATGTATTGTATTTCTTTCATCATTCCCTAATTATCATGATTGTAATATGCTGTGAATGTCCTCTTTGTCCTCATGCATGCTGGAAGCTTTTAATGCTCCTTTTTTGTCCTTCATACATATTTGCCTTCACTAACCTCCCCAGCATACTATCCTGGGCCCATACACACCTAACCTAGTCACTTAACAATGTATTTTGTCAGCTCCATTGTACTGCTTTACCCTAAACATCCCTAAAATGTGTTTAAATGTTATTTTTGTCCTTAAATTCAGGCAGAGTGCCAGAGGCTTTTTTGGGTCCCAAACTCATTTGGACCCCCCCCCCCCCCCACCGCAGAGTCAACCAATACCAATCTATCTGCTGACTTTGCCAAACCCATACACACAATACCTAAATCTTTTGTGGTCAGATTTATGGATGAATTCACCAAAGCATGTAGTGCAAGGGCCTGCCTGAATACTTTCAAATGGTACTGTTTAAAGTTTTGTTCTCCTATTATTTTGATAGGTAATTGCAGAATGTAAAATTGTGCTTCAATTTGTTCAGTTTGTATTTATATTTTTGTATTATGACACTTCTTACCTGTCCAGTGGGCTGCCAATAGTGTAAGTAAGGAGGGCTGGCCAAAGTAATACACATTATTTATGCATTCAGCTCTCAATGAAGTGGAGAGGGTTACCTGTCCAAAACACACCCCCCCTAAAATTTTTTACAATGGGCCATCAGAGGGAGTGAGGAATCTGATAAGTGGACCTTATATTTTTGTCTTTAAATACTCCTTAAAATAAATATTATACTGATGTTGGCCAAGAATGTTTGTGTCTAATCTGCTTGCAATGTTATGTGCAAAAGTACTCATTTTTTGTTTTCTTGTTTAACTTCACAGTTTCCTTCAATGCCACAGGAATGGCAGACAGTGGCTTCCCATTTTTTTTTTTTTTTAACAAAAACACATCCTTTTCAGCACCATGAATTAATTGTTTTGAGTCCCGAAAATGGCCTGATTGGGGAAAATTTTAGAGCACTCTGGGGGTTATTTACTAAAGACAAATCCACTTTGCACTACAAGTGCACTGCAAGTTTTGCCTTTAGTAAATAACCCCCATTGCCACTGTAAACACCAACTTAATCCAAAAACTGGTATTGAGCATTGAAAGAAGAAGCCACACATTGTTAAGTATAAAACATTTTACTCAAAGCACATTCACATGTGCGTTAGAAAAGGGTTTTTGAACAAACCAACATATTTGTTGTATAACATTTTAATGTTTGACAGTACAAATAGCCTTTTTGGGTTAAACAGGCATGTTTAAAACCATAAAACATACACAACTCAGGAACTTAGAAAGTTCAACTTTGACAAAGTGAAGGCAATATCAGACATTACTATGTCCAAACTGTGTTAATCTTGCCTTCATCAGATGGGGTGATGTCACCCCTGTGAAAGGCAAATTTTGAAGATGCACACAAATTGGGAGTCAAAATGGGGATTTCCCTCCTGATCCCATGCCTAATGTCAACATGTGCTAGCTCCCATCATGGGGGATCAATGGACGTGTTTCAGGGGTGCAACCCCTTCCTCTCATCTACTTTAGTTGCGAGGAAGGGGTTGCACCCACAAAACGCGTACATTGATATCCCATAATGGCAGATAGCACACGTTGACACACTGTGTGCATCTTCAAAATTTGGCTTCCAAAATATTTTAAAAATGTTAGAAAAATAACAAATATCACAACAAACTTGAATAATTTTGGGGTGTTTTAGATTCTGCCTAAAACATCAATGATGTTTTTGAGTCTTTTTTTCAACATCATTGATTTCTTCCTTGATTTTCTGTAATTCACGATTGCACACCATTATCTCCCCAATGAGGACTTTTGCACTTGCACTTGTGAAATGAGATTCATCTTCCACAACATCCAAATCACCTAAAATTTAAAAAAAACACACCATGTATTATAAATATGGAGGCATCCATCTATTACCTGAAGCAGTGGTCTCAGACACTGACCTGTTGTGGTCACTATTTCGCCCACTTTATAAACCTCTCCTTCCTCCACATCCTCAGATTGTGGTGGGCTGAGTTCCCCTTCTTTAGGAGGTTGGGGATTCCTGGTGTCCTCAGATGTCCTAAGTCTTTTCTTCCCTATGTGAATAAAATAATAAAAAAAAAAAAAAAAAAAAAAAAGGGTATACTTAGCACACAGATATTTGTGGCCAGAAATATGAATATGAAACATTGCTTGAAGTGTCGTACAATTGTCTGTTTTGGCAGAGTTCCAAGCTGAAGAAACATTTTTTCCCTTTCTAAAGCTGGAATACTTACCTATTTTGTGCAAGTTTCCCACATGGAGACACCCCTAGTATCCACTGGAGCACCTGTGTGGGACACCCTTAAAAGTTTGTTCTGGTGTCCCACACTAGTGCTCCTGCATCTAGATGTGTAAACAGCTGCTGAGTGTCCTCTCCTTACACTGAATCAAGTTTGCATTTCATTCTAGTTACAAACCCATCTAGACAACAAACTTCTTTTAATACAAATAGGCATGAACAAATGTAGTTAACCTGCATCTGCCAAAAACATTGTATTAGTGAGCGAACAAACAATGTGTACTATGGAAGATCTAACGAACAATGTTTACTATGGACGATTACTGTGCCCATGAACCTAAAACTTGCCCTTTTAAACTGTACAACAGTAAAGAAAAGCACATGTACCAGCACAAAAGTAATAATAATAATAATAATAATAATAATAATAATAATAATAATAATAATAGGAACACACGACAAAATGCTTACTTTTTTGCAGCATTCTCTTGATTCTTCTGTACTGATCCTACTCCCTCAATTTGAGGTCTGACCATCGTTTCCTCAGTTGATCCTTGGATTGCCGTACCCCAAAATTCTTCTGCAGACTTTTCCCAACTTTTGCCATGATCTTGGCCTTTCTGACATTTGGGTTTGGGTAAGGTCCATGCTTCTCATCATAGTCAGCCCTCTTCAAGATGTCCACCATCTCCACCATAGGACATATTTGATTCCTTAAATCTCCTCCGGGATTGGGATGTTTGTGGCTTCAGAGCTTTGGTCGTCCTCCTCATTGCTGCTGTCTGCATGCACTTGCTCTTTCTCCACCACGTGCTCTCCCACTGTGCCAAAAGAGAAGGGGCAGGGAATATACTAGAAAGAAGGTCAGGGGCGGGCGGAGTTTCATGCATGCACAGTGTATATAAAGTATAACAGGCATGCGTCGTACGTACGATCTGTGAGCAGAGGACGGAGTAGCGTAAGCACCGATCGTGCTAATGAAGGTACAATTTTAACTTGGGACATCAGTGGCCTATACTGCTTATAGATTGAGGCCTATATTGGGACAAGATTATGAGAGTTTAGCCTGACATTAGGGTTTGTCTTGTGTTTTGCAGATAAAATGTATAGATTCAACGATCACAACTTCCTCCCTAGCTTCATTGATAAATACAGGGAGCTGCCCTGTCTGTGGCAGGTGAAACACCCTTTTTATAATAATAAAATAAAGATGAAGGCAGTGCTGGGTCAATTGCTGGAATTAGTGAAGCTGGTGATTTCCACGACAACCATCCCCTATTTGAAGTGCAAAATTGGTGGCCTGAGGAGCACATATAATAGGGAGCACAAAAAGTTACAGGATTCCATGAGATCAGGAGCAGCAGCAGATGACATTTATGTCCAAAGGCTCTGGTACTATGACAGACTGCGGTTTTTGTCAGACCAGAGTGAAATCAGGCCATCACTCTCAACCCTTTCTTCCACTATACCTGGCCCAGCTTGAGCCAGGTATAGCATTGTTCAACATATTTCTGGTCAAAAAATTAATGATATTAACTAGATGCTATTATTGATCACTAATTTCTGATTTAACAAAGTGGTTTACATATCAATAGACATTAGTAGCCAAAAATGATTGGGACAAGAATGAAAAATGCTGGCGTCAGAATGATAGTCTTTTCTACTTGTTAACATTCAATTTGCAACAGTCATGAGATCAAAATTGTGTGTGATTGATGACCAAACAACTAAAACTATGTCCCATTTTCATACACAGGAAAGTCTTAGCCAGGAGGAGGCCGTAGAAAGTCTCAGCCAGGAGGAGGCCATGGAAAATCTCAGTCAGGAGGAGGCGGGGTAAGTGGCAGCCAGGAGGTGGCCGTGCCCAGTAGCCTGACAGAATCCCAGGTTCCTCCCCTCCGCCTTCCAACAAAAAGTACCAGGAAAGGGAGGAACATGGAGGAGTCAGCACTTTCTTTGATTCTGGAGGCTACTGCGGCCCTCAGAACCACCCCCAATATTCAAGAGGCCTATGCCAGCATGTCTGCCAGCAAGATGCAGGAAATTGAGGTGGGCCATTGCCTCATTTGTGAGGAAGTGATCTATCAGGCCCTAAATAAGGGGTTGAGGGGCGAACTCACAAGCAAAAGCCATGTTTGTGAGTTCGACCATCCTCCTCCTCCCCCTCCTGCCACAACTCCAACACCAGAGCCACAGCCCGCAAGCAAGCATGGAAGCAAGCCTGCAAGGAAGACAAGAAAGTGATGGCCTGGGTTCAGTCTGGTCTGACAAAAGACGCAGGCTGTTTAAGACCACAGCCTGGGGGCATATATGTCATCTGCTGCTGCTCCCGATCTCTCGGAGTCCTGGACCGGATTGTGCTCCCCATTAAATGGACTCCTCAGGCTACCAATTTTGCTTGTCAAAACATTGATGTCTGCTCTGGGGTACAAAGGCTTCGCCAATTTCACCAGTTTATTCAGCGTTGCCTTCCTCCTTATTTTGTTATAACCCCTAATAAATGTCTATATTATCACAAATACTTGGCTATGTGTTTTAGTTCACAAAGGACAGTTTGTTTGTGAGTAGGCAGATACATTTAAAAAATACAATGTCAAATTAACAAGGGGCACCAACACCAACCAATCTCCTTGAGGTTAAAAACTACAAGATAATAATGGTGTTGTGGTAACTTGACACACAAAAAAAAATATTAGGGAGATCACTAGAAAAAAAAAAAAAACATGAGATCTTGATTAAAAAAAAAAGTAGATCACTAGAAAAAAAATATATAAACATTATTCTGGAGATCTGTCAAAAAAAAAATAAAGATTATTTAGGAGATTGCGAGAAATAATAAAGAAATCAGTTTGTCAGAACTCTGTGTGAATATCAGCAGCAAAACAACTTCATTATTCTAGCATAATAAAGAAGAAGAAAATACGCTGCAATAAAAGATTAAAAAATTTACAGCGACGAATGTGCTATCTCCATTTCGAGCACTAGTTTTTCTAGACTGAGCGCTTCCGTCTCGTACTTGATTCAGAGCATGCGTGGAATTTTGTGCATCGGAATTGTCTACACACGCTCGGAAGTTACTACAACGTTGTTGTTGGAAAATTTGAGATCCAGATCTCAAATTTTTGTTGTCTACAATGGAGCCTACACACGGTCGGAATTTCCAACAGCAAGCTCACATTGAACATTTGTTGTCGGATATTCCAATGGTGTGTACGCGACATTAGGGTTTTTTCGATGCCACCATGAAAGCCACATTAAAAAACCCTCTTCCCTCAGTACAGTATCTTTTGCTTTGGTAAATGCTTTGCTTTGGTAAATGTCTCCAATGCCAGGGCCCATCTCCTCATGTTATTTATTTACAATAATCAAATGTCAGTTTTGCAGACTTCAAGCAGACATGATGAACCTGCTGCCAATCCCAAGATTTGCTTATTCCTATGAATTAATTACTCATATGTAGATGAGCCTTCTAGCTTGACCAAAGTCTTCATATATAAAGATGGGGTTCTGGTATTATTGTCTCCATAGCATTTATAGGGCCTCCATATATGACTCTAGGCAATATATATATGGTCAGTTTATATTTTTTAGACTTTATGGACTCTTATCTCATCTCCAGGATTTTGTATATCAGGTTATTCTTACACTGTGTGCATCTTATATTGAAGCATCGAAGCAATAAAGCAAAAAAGTATTATTTTTTCTGCCTGTTCCTTCACCCGTGTTTCACTTCTTAAACAAAACTCAATCTTGATTTGCATGTGTACCAGCAGGCACACTTTTGCTAGTATATTTACTTTTCATCATTGTATATTCTGATGCTTTTTTTTCTCCGTTGACTTGAAATGAAGTAAGGGGGATCCTTATAGGATTACTGCAATACATTTTTATTTTTTATCGCAGGGCTGTTAAAACCATGTAAGCCACATACACAATAAATGTTTTTGCACAGAGAAAGTTGTTTTTTTTTATGAAACTGTATTATGATTTTGTTAATGGGACAGTGTAGATATTAAAGGCCATCCTGGCATTCTTCTTTAACAGACTTAATGGTGATTGCTAAAAACTGAACACAAAAGAAGCCCATACAAAGAGTTTAATTATCAAAATTATTAAAAAACACACATATTAAATCACATTTCCATCCCCACTTCTCAACAGGTCAAAAAGGCTATGAATGCTAAACATGCATATGTGCAGAAGATTCATTTTATTTACAAGTTTGGAGAAAAAAGTACAGGCTGCTAGTAATACTAAAATCTTATCAGTCATAATAGAGTATTGACAGAAGTTTTTAGATATTTATAGGCTGTGTTTGTGAGATGAGGGCATTTTTTTTTTAAAAACTCTGCTTCAAAAAGAATCTTGTTTAATGTAATTTTAAATCTCTTTGCCCCTTAGGGATGAATGTTAAATTAAAACTGTTGTGTTTTTTTATTAAGTTAAAGGCTTGTTATACAGCCATTCCAGGTCACAAAAAAACACAATGAATCTGTGGCATTTTATTTTGTACAGAAATTACATATTGATTAAGGCAGATGGATAAATTATAATATTATGAGTATAGTCCTAATAATTTAAAGTGACTGTATTGCCAAAGCTTTTTGTTTATCAGTGTGGATTGAGTTGAGAAAAATTACAATTCCTGGAAGTTGGTATTTTGATGTTTCTGGCCTGTTGAGGAGATTCCCTTAATATCCTATTCTAGAGATGCAAAGGAAGTAAAGGAAAATCTGTACAAAATGAGGGGTATTTCACTTTTAAATAGTTGGCACCAAGGCAGATGTCCCCATCGGAATATTTCCCCTGAACTCTTCTTTTGGTGACATGAGAACTGTGAAATTTAAAATTTCTCTTTCCTTTTTGTTCTGTGATCTGAAACCCCCCAAAAAAGTTATGTATTTATTTTTTTATTCAATTTTTCAAGATATATATGATTCAATAAAGTAATCTCTAAGTAAAAAACTATAAACTCAGTTACAGCTACTATTCTCCATGCCCCCCAAACTTCCCCTGCTGTAGTAGTAGTAGTAGTAGTAGTAGTAGTGGAGCCAGTAGAGCAAAGTCCCTTTAAGTATAAAGTAGCTGGACAGAGTTGGTGCCTCCTTTAAAAGGACCCACAGCTGACTATAATTAGGCACCATAAGGGTGGCTAGAGCACAAGGTCCCCACATATCAATATTCATGCTACTATTTGCATAGCTCCACACCTATCATCCAGAAACTTCTCAAGTTGCCTGGATACAGAGGGATCTATCTAGCAGAATAGCAGCAGCAGACCACACAAATCGGGCCTCATTAAACGATTGCAGCTCACTGAGTACAGTAGGCCATGCTATGCTTTTTCCTTAACCAACATTACAGCCACACTGACTACAGTGTGGAAACTAAATTTACGTATAAAAACAAACACTTATGCCCCGTACACATCGGACATTGATCAGACATTCCGACAACAAAATCCATGGATTTTTTCCAGACAGATGTTGGCTCAAACTTGTTTTGCATACACACGGTCGCACAAAGTTGTCGGAATTTCCGATCGGAAAGAACGCGGTCACATACACCACGTACGACGAGACTATAAAAGGGCAGTTCAGAACCAAGCGCGGCACCCTTTGGGCTCTTTTTGCTAATCTCGTGTAAAAGTTTGGTGAGAGACGATTCTTGCTTTTTCAGACTCGTGGTTTTCAGATTTTCAGTTTTCTGCTGATCAGTTTGTGCTTGTAGATTTGTATCTGGTCTTCAGTGCATGCAGCAAGTACAATTGACTTTGTCATTGTGTTTGTGTTCGTGTGTTACTGATTTTCAGGTCACTCTTCACAGGCCTTGCTGTTCTTCAGTGCGTTCTGTTACTTCGTTCTGAGCAGTCGACCGTTTTCTAGCCATGTTGCATATACGTACTCCTCGTAGAGTTCATGCTGTGCGGGGGCTTGGTGTTGGGGTCCTTACCTTGACACAAGTCCAGTCCATGAACAGGGTGGGGAGGAGTTCATGGACCAAGAATTGGTTGCTCCAGCATGACCAGTTCTGTCACATGCCTTTGCTCCATGAGATCCGTGAGAATAATCCTGATGATTTCAGGAACTTTTTCCGGATGACGGACCCCGTATTTCACCGTTTGTTGGCTTTGTTGACCCCCTATATCAGCAGGCAGGATGCCTGCATGAGGCAAGCCGTCACTCCGGAGCAGAGGCTAGTTGCCACCCTGCAGTACTTGGCAACGGGGAGAAGCCTGCAGGACCTCAAGTTCTCGACAGGCATCTCCCCCCAGGCTCTGGGGATCATTATCCCAGAGACCTGTTCTGCCATCATCCAGGTCCTGCAGAAGGAGTATATTAAGGTAAGATTTTTATCCTTTAACATCACATTTTATTGTATTTAATGCTTGATAATATATTGTATTTCTTTCCTCATTCCCTAATTACCATGATTGTAATATGCTGTTAATGTCCCCTTTGTCCTCATGCATGCTGGATTTTTATGTGTTTTTTTTGTCCTTCATACATATTTGCCTTCACTTACCTCCCCAGCATGCTCTCTAGGGCCTATATTCACCTCATGTAGTCACTTAACAATGTATTTTGTCAGCTCCATAGTAGTGCTTTACCCTAAATACCCCCTAAAATGTGTAAATTTGTGATTTGTGCTTTAAAGTCTGGCAGAGTGCCAGAGGCTTTTTTTTTGTTCTCCCAAAATCTTTTTGAACCCTCCTTCCCCCCAACTGCTAACTCAGCTGATACCAATCCTCTATCTGCTGACTTTGCCAAACCCATACACACTATACCCACCTCTTTTGTGGTCAGATTTATGGATGAAATCCCCAAAGCATGTAGTGCAAGGGCCTGCCTGAATACTTTCAAATGGTACTGTTTCAAGTTTTTGTCTCCTATTATTATCTTGATAGGTAATAGCAGAATGTAAAAATGTGCTCAAATGTGTACAGTGTGTATTTATCTCTTTGTATTATGACACTTCTTACCTGTCCAGTGGGCTGCCAATAGTGTAAGTAAGGAGGAGCTGGCCAAAGTAATACACATTATTTATGCATTCATCTCTCAATGAAGTGGAGAGGGTTACCTGTCCAAAACATCTCCCCCCCATAACATTTCTAAAATGGCCCATGGGGGGGGGGGGGGATCTGATAGGTGGACCTTATACCTTTGTCCTTAAATACTCCCTAAAATGTTATACTGATGTTGGCCAAGAATGTTTGTGTCTAATCTGCTTTCCATGTTTATGTGCGAAATGATTAATTTATTTTTCTGGTTTTACTCCACAGCTTCCTTCCATGCCACAGGAATGGCAGACTGTGGCCTCCCACTTTGCCCAGCAGTGGGACTTTCCTAACTGCGGAGGGGCAATTGATGAGAAACACGTCCACGTCATCCCACCACCCAACTCGAGGTCATACTATTCTAATTATAAGGGGTTCAATAGTATTGTGATGTTGGTGGTGGTGTCGGCTACTTATGAGTTCCTGTATGTGGATGTGGGGAAGAATGGCCGGATGTCAGATGGTGGAGTCATTGCCCAGATGGAGTTCTATACAGGCGTCCCCAGAATGGCAGCTTGGACTTGCCAACTCCAGAAGACAATGTGGAAGGACTCCTATTCGTCTTCGTTGCGGTTGAAGCATTTGCGCTGGGGGACCATCTTATGCGGCCATTCCCGATGAAGACCCTCACCCCGGACCAGAGGGTTTTTAATTACCGGCTGGCCAGAGCCAGAAGAGTGGTGGAGAACACGTTTGGAATCATGGCCAGCCGGTTCTGCCTATTTCTTACACCCATACACATGGTGGAGTATAAACTGAATCATATCATCCTGGTGTGCTGTGTTCTCCACAACTTTTTAAGGTGAAATTCTGCCAACTATGCTGCCTCAGTGGAGCCTGAGGCCGGAATTCATGTAAATGAACCAAACCCGACGGCGCTTGAGGCTGGCCATCCTGGCTTGCCCCCCTGAGTGCCCACAAGGTCCGTCTAAGATACCTTGAATACTTTGCGGGTAGGGGGGCCATCAATATGCCAGACAATGTCTGAGCCTTTTTTTAAATAAAAAAATTAGCTTACCTACTAAAATATTTGCTGACATTTACTGCTTGTGTTTCTTTTAGCTGACCCTGACTGAAATGTGGGTAGTCCTGATTGTGTAACATTATAAAGCACTGTTGTGTGTTATTTACTAAAGGTAAAGACACTTTGCACTTAAAGTGCACTTGAGACTGCACTGAAACTGCACTTGTAGTGCAAAGTGGATTTTCCCTTAGGAAATAACCCTCATTGTCACAGAAAACACCAATTTTAACACAAAAAAGTTTTGTAGCATTGAAAGAAGAAGCCACACAGTCTTGATTATCAATCTTTTTAATACAAGCACAATCACATGTGCATTTATAAAAGGTTTTTAAAACAAACCAACATGCTTGTTGTATAACAATTTTTTGGGTCACATTAATAAAAGTAAAAATGTCCATTTAAGGTAAAACAGGCATGTTTAAAACCAACAAAAAATACACAAATCTGGAACTTACAAAGTTCAACTGTTAGAAATTGAAGGCAATATCAAATATAAGTATTTATAAACTGTGTTTGATATTGCGTTCAGATGGGGTGATGTCACCCCTGGAAAAGCCAAATTTTGAAGATGCACACAAATTCCTGAATGTCAACATGTGCTAGCTGCCATCATGGGGGATCAAGGGACGTGTTTTGGGGGGTGCAACCCCTTCCTCTCAGCTACTTTATTATTGAGGAAGGAGTTGGACCCACAAATTGATCCCCCGTGATGGCAGATAGCACATGTTGACACACTGTGTGCATCTTCAAAATTTGGCTTTTCAAGAATATGGCAAAAAAGGTGCCAAAAATTTTTAGATTCAAAAAACAAAAAAAAGTCAGGGATTTGGAGGTGTTTTAAACTCTCCCTAAAACATCAATGATGTTCTTCAGTTTGTTTTTAACATTATTGATGTTTTTCAAGTCCCTATTACACCCCATGATCTCCCCGATCAAGATCTGGGCACTCTCACTGGTGAAATGACCTGGATCCACAACATCACGATCACCTAAAAATATAAAAACAAAACACACCATGTATTATTAATATGCCGTCATCCATCTCTTACCCGAGCCTGTGGTCGCAGACACTCAGCTGTTGTGGTGACTATTTTGATTACGTCTCCTTCCTCCTCCTGTTGTCTTTAGGGGATTTCTCCTTCCTCATGAGGTGGGGGGTCTGTTGTCTCCTCGGATGAGTGGTGTCCTCTGAGTCTTTTCTCCCCAATGTAAAAAAAAGGAATACTTAGCACACAGATATTTGATGGCAGAAATAGGAATATGAAACATTGCTTGGAAGTGGGGTACAATTGTCTCTTTTGGCAGAGTTCCAAGATGAAGAAATATTTTTTACCTTTGTCAAGCTTGAATACTTACCTGTTTTGTACAAGCTTCACAGATGGAGACACCCCTATAGTATACACTGGAGCACCTGTGTGGGCTCCCTAATAAAAAGGGTGTTCTGGTGTCCCACACTAGTGCTCCAGCGTCCAGATGTGTAAACAGCTGCTGAGTGTCCTCTCCTTACACAGAATCTTGTTTGCAGTTAATTCTAGTTACAAACCCATCTACACACCCAAATTATTTAAAGAGAAGTAGGCTCGCAAAAATGTATTGAAATGCATATAGCCAAAACATGGTGTTTTCTATGCCGAACGAACAATTTTTCAAACGATCAAACAATGTGCCCATATACATGAAAGTTGCCATTTTAAACTGTACAACAGCTAAGAAAAGCACATGGAGCAGCACAAACATAATACAAATAAAGAATAGTAACACAGGACAACTACTTACTTTTTTGAAGCACTCTTCTGATCCTTCTATACTGATCGTGCTCCCTTAATTTGAGGTCCGACCACCGCTTCCTCAGTTGATCCTTGGATCGTCGTACCCCAAAATTCCAGTGCAGACTCTTGACTACTTTCCCCATGATCTTGGCCTATCTGACATTGGGGTTGGGGTAAGGTCCATACTTCCTGTCATAGTTGGCCCTCTTCAGGATGTCGACCATCTCCAACATCTCCCCAAAGGACATATTTGAGGCCTTAAATCATCTCCTCCGGGATTGGGACTTTTCTGCCTCCGGGCTTTTCTCCTCCTCGTTGCTGTAATTAGCACGCACCTGTTGTGTCTCCGCCATGTGGTCTTCCCCACTGCGCCGAATGAGAAGGGCCGGGGAATAGACTAGAAAGAACGTCAGGGGTGGGCGGAGTCTCACGCATGCACAGTGTATATAAAGCGTAACACGCGTGCATCTTACGTACGATCTATGAGTGGAGGAAGGAGTATCGGAAGCACCGGTCATGATAACGAAGGTAACATTTAAACTTGGGCCTATACTGCTTAAAAATTGAGGCCTATATTGTGACAAGATTAGGAGACTTTAGCCTGACATTAGGGTTTGTCTTGTGTATTGCAGATAAAATGGATGGCTTCAATGACCACAACTTCCTCCCCCTGTTCATAGACAAATACAGGGAACTGCCCTGTCTGTGGCAGATCAAACACCCGCATTATAATCATAAACAAAAGAGGCAGGCAGCGCTGGAGAAACTGCTGGAGTTTGTGAAGCCGGTGGTTCCCACGGCAACCATCCCTTATTTAAAAGCCAAAATTGGTGGCCTGAGGAGCACTTATCTTAGGGAGCGCAAGAAGGTCCAGGATTCCCAGAGATTGGGAGCTGCAGCAGATGACGTTTATGTCCCCAGGCTGTGGTACTATAAGAGACTGCGATTTATGTCAGACCAGACTGAAGTCAGGAAATCCCTCTCAACCCTTCCTTCCACCCCATCTTCCACCCCAGCTGAGGCTTCCGATATCCAACCTGGGACTTCCAGCCAGGAAGAAGTGGAGGAGCCCAGCTGGAGTCAGGTATAGCATTCTTCTACAGATTTCTGGTCAATAAATAAATGATGTTTACTAGATGTTATTATTGATCACTAATTGCTGATTTAATAAAGTGTTTGATATATCAATAGACAGTAGTGGGCACAAATAATTGGGACAAGAATGAAAAATGCTGGGCTCAGAATGATAGTCTGTTATATTTGTTAACATTCAATTTGCAACAGTCATGAGATGAAAATTGTGTGTGATTGATGAAGAAAAAACTAAAACTATGTCCCTTTTTCATACACAGGTAGACCTCAGCCAGGAGGAGGCTGTGGAATGTGGCAGCCAGGAGGAGGCGGGGTTTAGTGGCAGCCAGAAGGAGGCGGAGCTAAGTGGCAGCCAGGAGAAAGCTGGGCACAGTAGGAGTCTCAAAGAATCGCCAGTTCCTCCCCTCCGCCTTCCAAACAAAAGACCCAGGAAGGGGAGTAACGTGCAGGATTCAGCACTCAGGCTGATACAGGAGGCTTCTGCGTCCCTCAGAGCCTTCCCCACTCCTGAAGAGGCCTTTGCCTCCATGGCTGCCACAAAACTGCAGGGCATGCAGGAGGGCCAATGCCTCATGTGTGAGGAAATCATTAATGAAACATTAAATAAGGGGTTGAGGGGTGAAATCACACCCAATACCCACCTGAGTGAGTTGGACCATCCTCCTTCTCCTCCTCCTCCTCCTCCTGCCACAACTCCACCCCCACAGACACAGCATGGAGGGAAGCGTGGAAGGAAGACCAGAGAGTGATGACCTGGGTTCAGTCTGGTCTGACAAAAGATGCATGCTCTTGTATGACCACAGCCTGGGGACACAGATGTCATCTGCTGCTGTTTGTGATTCTCTTGGACTTCTGGACCAGACTGCACTCCCTTAGATATGGACTCCTCAGGCCACCAATTTTGGCAGGAAATAATTGATGTCTGCCCTGGGGGCCAAAAGCTTCACCAATTTCGGATGTTTCTCCAGCGTTGCCTCCCTCTTTGTTTGGTTATGAGCCCTTAATAAAGGTTTTTTGGTTTTTATTATACTCGCCTGTGTGTGTTTTCCTTAAAAAAGGACAGTTTGTTTGTGAGGAGGCAGGTACATTTCAAAAATACAATGTGAAATTAACAAGAGACACCAACACCAAGCAACCTCCTTGAGATTAAATAATACAAGATGATAATGGTGTTGTGGCAACTTGACACACAAAACACACCCAAAAATATTCTGGAGTTAAAAAAAAAAAAAAAAACACACTTGAAAAAAAAAAAAAACCCAAAAAAAAAAAAATTTTTGAGTCAGATGTGACAAATAAAAATATTATATTCATGAAATCTCGATAAATAATAAAGAAAGAAATTTGTGAGAAGTCTGTGTGAATATGAGCAGCAAAACAACTTAATTCTTCTCACATAATAAAGAAGAAGAGAGTGCGCTGCATTAAACAATTTAAAACATTGCAGCCTGACGAAAGTGCTATATCCATTCCGAACGCTAATTTTACCAGACTGAGCAGTTCCGTCTCGGAATTTCTTCTGAGCATGCGTGGCACTTTGTGCGTCGGAATTGTCCACACATGGTCGGAATTGACGCGATCGGATTTTGTTGTCGGAAAATTATATAGTCTGCTCTCAAACTTTGTGTGTCGGAAAATCCGATGGAAAAAGTCTGATGGAGCCCACACATGGTCATTACACTTACCTAACTATCCTAACACCTACCTTGGAGGGTACTACAGCTGTCAAAGGAATGTTACTGTTTCAGAACCTGCCTGGGTCAGACTATACAATGCTGCTAACATAAAAAATCCTTGACCATCTGCAATATTCCCAAATAGAAAGATAGTTATAAAACATTTGACATATTTTGACACTACTTGCACTGCTATATGAACATTTAAAGCCTGCATGCCTAAAAAACACTTCAATATGTATAAAAAATTAAAATGCCCTGTCTTTGCTATGACCCCCAGTTGCGATTATAATAATGATGACTAGGGATGAGCTGAACACCCCCCTGTTCGGTTCACACCAGAACATGCGAACAGGTAAAAAATTTGTTTGAACGTGCGAACACCGTTGAAGTCTATGGGACACGAACATGAATAATTAAAAAGTGCTAATTTTAAAGGCTTATATGCAAGTTATTGTCATAAAAAGTGTTTGGGGACCTGGGTCCTGCCCCAGGGGACATGGATCAATGCAAAAAAAAGTTTTAAAAACGGCCGTTTTTTCGGGAGCAGTGATTTTAATAATGCTTAAAGTGAAACAATAAAAGTGTAATATTCCTTTAAATTTCGCACCTGGGGGGTGTCTATAGTATGTCTATAAAAGGGCACATGTTTCCCGTGTTTAGAACAGTCTAACAGCAAAATGACATTTCAAAGAAAAAAAACCATTTAAAACTACTCGCAGCTATTAATGAATTGTCGGCCCGACAATACACATAAAAGTTCATTGATAAAAACGGCATGGGAATTCCCCACAGGGGAACCCCGAACCAAAATTAAAAAAAAAAAAAGACGTGGGGGTCCCCCTAAATTCCATACCCGGCCCTTCAGGTCGTGTATGGATATTAAGGGGAACCCCGGCCAAATTTTTTTTTTAAAATGGCGTGGGGTCCCCCCAAAAATCCATACCAGACCCTTATCTGAGCACGCAACCTGGCAGGCCACAGGAAAAGAGGGAGGACGAGAGAGTGCCCCCCCTCCTGAACCGTACCAGGCCACATGCCCTCAACATTAGGAGGGTGCTTTGGGGTAGCCCCCAAAACACCTTGTCCCCATGTTGATGGGGACAAGGGCCTCATCCCCACAACTCTTGCACGGTGGTTGTGGGGGTCTGTGGGCGGGGGGCTTATCGGAATCTGGAATCTTATCGGAATTTCCCCCGTGTGAAATGGTAAGGGGGTACAAAAGTACCCCTACCATTTCACAAAAAAGTGTAAAAAATTTAAAAAATGAGAAGAGACAGTTTTTGACAATTCCTTTTATTTAAATGCTTCTTCTATCTTCTATCCTCTTTCTTCTGTCTTCTATCTTCCTTTGGTTTCTTCCTCCATCTTCTTCTTCTTCTGGTTCTTCTAGTTTTTCTGGTTCTTCCTCCGGTGTTCTCGTCTGGCATCTTCCTCCATGGCGTCTTCTCCCCTTTGTCTTCTGGGCCGCTCCACATCCACCATGATGGGAGGCTCCTGCTGTGTGACACTTCTCCTCTTCTGACGGTTCTTAAATAACGGAGGGCATCCCGGTGACCCCGCCCCCCTCTGATACATGGGGACTTGATGGGGACTTCCCTGTGGCATTCCCCGTGACGTCAGAGGGGACGGGGTCACGCATTATGTAATGGGTGGCCCCGCCCTCTGTTATTTAAGAACCATCAGAAGAGGAGAAGCATCACATAGCGGGAGCCTCCCATCATGGTGGATGCGGAGCGGCCCAGAAGACGAAGGGAAGAAGACGCCGCGGAGGAAGATGCCAGATGAGAACACCGGAGGAAGAACCAGAAGAACAAGAAGAAGAAGAAGAAGAAGAAGAAGATGGAGGAAGAAACCGAAGGAAGATAGAGGATAGAAGATAGAAGAAGCATTTAAATAAAGGAATTGTCAAAAACTGTCTCATCATTCTTAACATTTTTGACACTTTTTTTGTGAAATGGGAGGGGTACTTTTGTACCCCCTTACCATTTCACACAGGGGGGAGGGCCAGGATCTGGTGGTCCACTTGTTAAAGGGGGCTTCTAGATTCCGATAAGCCCCCTGCCCGCAGACCCCAACAACCACTGGGCAAGGGTTTTGGGGATGAGGCCCTTGTCCCCATCAACATGGGGACAAGGTGTTTTGGGGGGCTACCCCAAAGCACCCTCCCAATGTTGAGGGCATGTGGCCTGGTACAGTTCAGGAGGGGGGACGCTCTCTCACCCCCCCTTTTCCTGTGGCCTGCCAGGTTGCGTGCTTGGATAAGGGTTTGGCATGGATTTTTGGGGGGACCCCACGCCATTTTTTAAAAATATTTTGGCGCGGGGTTCCCCTTAAAACCCATACCAGATCTGAATGGTCTGCTATAGATTTTGAGGGGGACCCCACGCCATTTTTAAAAAAAAAATTTGGCCAGGGTTCCCCTTAATATCCATACCAGACCTGAAGAGCCTGGTATGGAATTTAGGGGGACCCCCACGTCATTTTTTAAAAAAATTTTGGTTCGGGGTTCCCCTGTGGGGAATTCCCATGCCGTTTTTATTAATGAACTGTTATGTGTATTGTCGGACCGGCAATTCATTAATAGCTGCGAGTAGTTTTAAATGACATTTTTCCTTTGAAATGTCATTTTGCTGTCAGACTGTTCTAAACACGGGAAACATGCGCCCCTTTACAGGCTTACTATAGACACCCCCCAGATCCGAAATTTAAAGGAATATTACACTTTTATTGTTTCACTTTAAGCATTATTAAAATCACTGCTCCTGAAAAAACGGCCGTTTTTAAAACATTTTTTTCCATTGATCCATGTCCCCTGGGGCAGGACCCAGGTCCCCAAACACTTTTTATGACAATACCATGCATATAAGCCTTTAAAATTATCACTTTTGATTTCTCCCATAGACTTTTAAAGGGTGTTCCACGGCTTTCAAATTTGCCACGAACACCCCAAATTGTTCGCTGTTCGGAGAACTGGCGAACAGCCGATGTTCGAGTCGAACATGAGTTCAACTCGAACTCGAAGCTCATCCCTAATGATGACCAATAACAATGCAAACTGCGATAACCCTCAATGGGAATATATAAATATACACAGATCATATTTCTGTTAATAAAACATTTAAAAAGATTTTATACACAACATATTATTTTAACACAGCAATGTCTTTTTCAATACAGCTGTGTAATGAACTTTCAATACTCTTTAAACAGATCCAAAAATTTAACTTCTACCTCTAGCACCAAACCATTTTTTTGATTTCCATTTGTAAACACACAAGCATCTTTCAGTTAGCGGGCTGAATTTTTAAAACTTCATGATGGTAAATAGGATACAATTCTTTACTGAACACAGTGACAATACCAAAAGCAGATGCAAAAGGTATTTGTGTTATTTTAGAAAAATAACATAATTATTTGTATTATTTTTTGTTGAAGTACTGTAGATCTAGTAGCTGCCACTGCTGAGTTGGTGGTGATGGATCTACTAATAATGACTGTATTCAAAAAACAAATAATGGATAAAAATAAAAAATCATTATGGTCAGTGGCATCTTTATCTGCATCTGTGACATTTTGTGCCATGATTCTTCCTTCACCTTTCTTAGCTGTAGAAAAAACAACTGTAGCGTCACCTCTCTGCTGAGGCATCAAAACCGTCAGATAGTAAATCGCCCCACCCACTTTGTTACAAGACTCCCCTCATCGCTCCACTGACTGAAAGATGCAGGCTTCAGAATGGTCCGTGATCATCATTGGCAAACAAACAAGGATGAAGCTTGTTACTCAGCTTCCAAAAGTCCACAGTATGTTTATTAATGTAATCCAATACAGGGAAAGTCAACATGTTAATTTTATGTATTTCAATCCAGCAGGAGCTAAGCTGTTGGAGTGAAACTCATGAGGGAAAGCTTCAAGTTTTAAGCCATATTTGCTCATTTCATACACAGGCTTTGTTTCCTGCTTCAAAATGCAACACAATAGCTGTACTTCACAGCTCCTTCTCAAAATGCAAACTTCTGGTAAACAATGTACTCTCTTTTTCTGCAAAAACATGTCTTAAGGTTCAAGCAGTTGTTTTTAATGTTAGTGGAGTGAAAGTTCCGATGGCAAGAGAAAATGTGAAAATCACATCACAAAACTAGGGTAAACAATACAAAAATAACTCAAAATGTGTATTCATCAAGCATACACTACACTTCTCCATTATAGGGGTTGTAAATCCTTGTGGTTTTTCACCTAAATGCATTCTATGCATTAAGGTGAAAAACCTCCTGTAATGCAGCTGCCCCCTAGAGCCCCCCTTTTACTTACCTGAACCTGGTCTTTCTCATGACGGGGACTAGCACACCAGCTTCAGCCGGTGTCTCAGCCCTGATTGGATAGATTGATAGCAGCACAGCCGTTGGCTCCGGCTGCTGTCGATCAAATCCAATGACGAGGGAGGCGGGAAGCGGAGCCAGGTCCTGCTGTCTGTGTCAATAGGCGCAGCAGGACATGGGAGCGTGCCTGCACAAGTGGCCCGAGGGAGAGCGCTTCTCCAATGGGGCACTCAAGAAGAGGAGGAGCCAGGAGCGTTGCTGAGGGACCCCAGAAGAGAAGGATCAGGGCCACTCTGTGCAAAACCAACTGCACAGAGGAGGTAAGTATGACATGTTTGTTTTTTTAAATCCACGAACCTTTACATATCCTTTAAGCTGTTTTTATTTTTCTAATACATTGTTAAGATATTTCCAAGAAAAAAAAAAAAAGAGGTGAGTGGAATTTGTACTGCATTAATAGTTTCCACAAACTAACCTTTCTGTTCTAGTGCACAACTTTCCATTAGCCGTCTTGTTTTGGAAGAAAAAGTTATTATGGAAAACTGCTTTTGAGAAAAAATTGTATAGTCCAATGCAGTCTGTTAGGACTCAACTCTGAAAGAGTATGACAGCTGCTGGATAGTGCACCCCTCTATAATATAATATTTCTTCCAAAGTTTTGCCAAAAATTAGCCAGACTTGAAAGAACGACTGTAAGCCTATCATAGTGTTTTGTGACAGGGTGTAACATGAGCATTTGTTTGATGACTATTACTTATCAAAGGCATCAAGTGTAAAAGAACAGGAGTACTTGTAATAGGACTTGAAGACAAGTAGCCAGTCATAATTGTAAAAATGTGTCTTTTAAGAATCTAACATACAGACATTGTGGCTGTTAATGAAAGCCCTCATGACCACCATAAACCTGTACAGGTTGTGCATTATACATTAAGAAACAATTTTTCCCCTTCTACCAATACACCTATGCTTTTCGAAGAAACATAAACTGAGAAAACTGTGCACCATGGAACTAAACCATATGTAGTTTTATGTTTTCTGAACTAATGCATGGCACTTTAGTGTTTAGGAAGGACAAGAGGAGTGATTTTGATGAAACAGATTTTGCTGCAAACTTTCTGATTTTACCATACGGCGATTGCGGCCGTGCTGTGTTGCTAGGACACGGCGTTACGCCGATCTCTGCCAAGAGCCACGTCTGCGGCTCTTTAACCATTTGATCGGCTGTGTCCAATCACAGCTGGTCACATGTAAACAGGGAGATGCCGGTAATCAGTGTTCCTCGCCTCACACTGACAGAGTGTGGTGAGGTGAAGCGGAATAACGGCTTCTGCTCGCAGAGGACAACAAAACATGTAATCAGGGACTAATCATCAGTGCCCTGATTACATTATAGTGCCAACAGTGTCACCAATCAGTGCCAGCAATTATTGCCCACCATTGCCCACAATCGGTGCCCACCAGTGCCAGCAATCAGTGCCCACCAGTGCCCACAAGTGCCACCAATCAGTGCCTATTAGTGATGCCAGTCAGTGCTGGCTATCAGTGCCGCCTATCAGTGCTGCTCATCAATGCCCATCACTGCCGTCCATCAGTGCCACCTATCAGTGCCAATCAGTGCCACCTATCAGTGCGACCTGTCAGTGCTCATCAGTCCCATATACCAGTGCCACCTATCAGTGCGGCATATTAGTGCTCATAAGTGCCATAAACCAGTGCCACCTATCAGTGCCCATAAGTGTGGAATATTAGTGCCTCCTCATCAGTGCCCATAAGTGCCACCTCATCAATGTCCAAATTGTCCAAATTGAAATTGTGTACAGTCCGGTTTAAATACACTTTGTGCTTATCAGAAACGTGGGTCCCTATGGGGGTATCCACTGCCGTTGTGTTCATAAGCTGCTCTTTTTTCTTATTATTATTTAAAGTGCTTTTCAGTGCCAACACCACCACCACTTACAAAATGGCCACTCACCAGATACAAATACATACAAGCCTACATAGTGCATAGTGCATAGTGCATAGTGCAATATGCTAAAACCATTTATTGAAAATTATGTATAAAAACAAAGGCTATACAACTCACATGCTGCCGGTGCCCATGTGCCGGCACCAAATTAGCCCAGCAGTTTGTATGGACAGCGAAGGTGATAGATGGTGACCTTTTGCCATCCATACAAACTGCTGGGTTAGCTTGGTGCCGGCACATGGGCACCGGCAGCATGTGAGTTGTATAGCTTTTGTTTTTATACATAATTTTCAACAAATGGTTTTAGCATATTGCCCTATGTATGCCATTTTTTTCTTATGAGGATCAATTGAACAGCATCGGTGACAGCTCTAAGTGGATTGGTTTTCCCTTAATGAACCGAGGGCTTTTATGTATTTGTATCTGGTGAGTGTCCATTTTTTAAGTGGTGGTGGTGTTGGCACTGAAAAGCACTTTAAATAATAGGAAGAAAAAAGAGCACCTTATGAACACAACGGCAGTGGATACCCCCATAGGGACCCACGTTTCTGATAAACACAAAGTGTATTTAAACCGGACTGTACACAATTTCAATTTTATTTTTATATTTTTATTTTTTATATGATTCATAGAGTGATAAATTTAAGTGGTGATATTAATGGTATATATTAATTATTGATGTAGAAGTACATTGATGTAGATGGTAGCGCAGTCAACACTAGCTATGCACAAAGCTCCAAGTTAGTGTAGTGTGACCTCTGCACAGTGTTCAGCTAAAGCTACCCGTAGAAGGTTGGTGGTGTTTTCCTGATCCTATCACTACCACAGGCAGCTACATTATTTACACGTTATTGTAGTGCGACCTCTGCACAGTGTTCAGCTAAAGCTACAAGTTAGTGTAGTGCGACCTCTGCACAGTGTTCAGCTAAAGCTACCTGTAGAAGGTTGGTGTTGTTTTCCTGATCCTATTTCTACCGCAGGCAGCTACATTATTTACTCGTTAGTGTATTGCGACCTCTGTACAGTGTTCAACTAAAGCTACCTGTAGAAGGTTGGTGGTGTTCTCATACTAATACTACAGGCAGGCAGTTGATTTTGCTAGCTGCAGTATCAGTATATATATATATATCCCAGCTTAGTGCAGCTTCATTTCACTGCAGGCCATTAGTATGTCTGGAAGGCCAACAAGGAGAGGCAGACAGTCACAAGCCAATAAAAGAGGGCAAGCAGGCTCTGTGTCTAGAGGCAACAGTGCTGGTCATGGAGACGGTGCATCCTCACCAGCACGTGGCCGTGGGACACACTTGGCCTTTTTTTCGGCAGCTGGCCGTGTTGAGCCGCAACATGCGGAAGACTTGGTCGAGTGGATGACCAAGCCGTCATCATCCTCCTCATCCTCTCTCACCCATGCTCAGGGTACTTTGTCTGGCAAAGCAGCTGCCAAGCTGGCCTCTTCCCTTGGCTCAATGGCATCAGTGACTCCTTCCTTAGCCCCACCATGTCCTCCTGAGGATTCCCTCAAAATGTTTGACCACAGTGTTTGGTACATGCTCCAGGAGGATGCCCAGCGTTTAGAAGGCTCTGATGATGATACTGAGCTAGATGAAGGCAGTAACGTGAGCACGGACAGAGGGGGTGCCCAAGAAGGACAGCAATCTGGCAGTCATGTTCCCCCTGCTACAGCATACTGCCAAGTTTGCTCCAGTGATGAGGAGGGAGGGGATGATGAGGTCACTGACTCAACGTGGGTGTCTGATAGGAGAGAGGAGGGGGAGGAGGAGGAGGCACATCACCGATGAGGCAGGATGCCCTCCAGGGGCAGCACACTGACTGCATCACACCTCAGAGCTCCGCATGTGCAGGGCGCTGCTGTCTCTGTGCATTATTCCAGAAAGTTCTTTGGTGTGGGCCTTTTTTGAGATGAGTGCATCAAATGGCACCACTGCTATTTGCAACATATGTCTCAAGTGTATCTTGCGTGGCCAAAACATCTCCCACTTGGGCACCACATACTTGACCAGACATATGTTGACCTGCCATGCAGTTCATTGGCAAGCATACCTAAAAAACCCACACCAAAAAACAAGGAGGACCTCTCCTTACTCCTCATCAGCTGGGATCTCCAACCCCACTATACCTTCAGTCCTCTCTGAGACCTGCACTGAGAGGAATGAAGGTGTAGAATTAGGTGTGTCACAGCCAAGTACTTGCTGGCAATCTGCTATCGGTACAGTGACGTCAGATTGTACCAGGCAAATTTCCCTGCCCTAGCTGCTGCACCGCAAAAAGAAGTTCGCTCCCAGCCATCCACATGCCCAGCGGTTGAATGCTAGCTTGGCAAAATTGCTAGCACTTCAACTGCTACCTTTTCAGTTGGAAGACTCTGCCCCCTTCCGTGAGTTTGTGGAATGTGCGGTTCCTCAGTGGCAGGTTCCCAAACGCCACTTTTTCTCACGGAAGGCGATTCTGGCTCTCTACCGGCATGTGGAAGGCAATGTCTTGGCCTTGCTGGACAGGGCAGTCAGCGGTAAGGTGCATATTACCGTTGACTCATGGTCCAGCAGGCATGGACAGGGACGTTACCTAAGTTTCACGGCGCATTGGGTGACTCTTCTGGCAGCTGGGAAGGATGCAGGACAAGGGGCAGTAGTGTTGGAGGTTGTTCCGCCACCATGCCTCCAAAATGCCACTACTAGTGATTCTGACACACCTCTCTCCTCCACCCTCTCCTCTTCTTCCTCCATGGCCTCTTCCTGTGCTTTGTCCTCAGAACCAGCGGTGCTTCATAGGCGTTCAAAGGGCTACGCAAGTACGCAGGCCAAAAGATGCCATGTGGTGCTTGAGCTGGTGTGCTTGGGTGACAGGAGCCACACTGGGGCAGAGGTTCTGTCAGCTCTGCAGGGGCAGGTTCAGAGGTGGTTGACGCCACGCCAACTTAAGGCAGGAATGGTGGTTTTCGACAATGGCACCAACCTCCTCTCCACCCTCTGACAGGGACAAATGACCCATGTGCCCTGTTTGGCTCATGTCCTTAACTTGGTGGTGCAGCGGTTCTTGGGCAGGTACCCGGGCTTACAGGATGTCCTGAGGCAGGCCAGGAAAGTCTATGTGCATTTCCGCAGGTCATATAATGCCAGTAAGGTGATTTCACGCAAATGTGATAGACAATTCAAAATGGATTAGCCCATAGGCTTAGGGAGAATGTTTATATTTGTCCAAAGTAAAATAAAATGAGTAGTGTATTAGACATCTATCTATGATAGCCAAATAACAATGATATGTGTGAATAATAGATTTCACTCTTGTCATGTATATTCTAACAGTGTCCTTAATATACTTGTGTACAATTGAATGTATATCACCTAGTGTGAGCTAAACCAAAAAAGGTAAAAAAAACAAAGCTTTAAGTTTCAAAAAAAGAAGAAAAAAAAAAACTAGTGACAATAAAAGTCCAGTGATTGCTACAGTGAATGGGGAGTGGTGAGGTTCTGTGATTGTTGAAAAAGGCGAAGATGATTAATTACAATAATCCTGTTGTGGCTCCTTTAACAGTCTGGTCTCCCAGGACTCTTACCTCAGTGTTAAAAATAGCAAGCAATCACCACTAGGGGTATCCACTGACTTCCCTGGATGGTCGATGTGATCTCTCTGGATGGTGTATTTAACAGTATTCCTTCTCAGGGTGCAGCGATATGTTGTCCAATTAAATTAGTGTAAGGAGGTACCTCAATATGAGAAAGGGAACAAGGAGGGAAAAGAAGCCTCCAATAGTGCAGTATGTCAGGTCTAAAAACGTGTTTATTAAAACATAGTAGCGTGGACTCTTACACAGAAAAGATAAAAATAACACAGGGAACAAAATAGGCCTTCTCACGTCACTTCCGGTCGCGGCTCTTCCTGGCCACCGGCCAAGTGGAAAAGGCACATCTGCCTCATCAGTGCCACCTAACAGTGCCCACAGTGCCACCTAACAGTGCCCACAATGCCACCTATCAATGCCCACCTGTAGTGCCAATCAGTGCCACCTAGCAGTGCTGCCACTCAGTGCCCATCACTGCCACCCATCAGTGCCCAGCACTGCCACCCATCAGTGCCCAGCACTGCCGCCTCATCAGCGTACATCAATGAAGCAGAAAAATGACCGGTTTTAAATTTTTTATAACAAAAAGTAAAAACTGCAGAGGTGATCAAATACCACCAAAAGAAAGCTCTATTTGTGGTGAAAAAATGATAAAAATTTCATTTGTGTACAGTCATTTAAAGTGCGTCAGTGTTGTGGCACCAGCACCAGTGCCTAAGGCCCAATTTTTCAGCCCCTGTCTAACAGGGGGGTGTAATTACAATTTTTGATGCAATACTTTGCAGCAGGGCTAGTTCCTGCACTCCAACTAGAGTATCTGTGAGGGGTTTCAGTGTTGTGGCACCAGCACCAGTGCCTAAGGCCCAATTTTTTAGCCCCTGTTCAACAGGGACATGTAATTAGAATTCTTGATGTAATATTTCACAGCATGGCCCATTTCTGTGCCCACCAAGAATAACTGTGAGGACTTACAGTGTTGTGGCACCAGCACCACCACCACCACCACCACCACCAAAGGCCCAATTTTTCTGCCCCTGTTCAACAGGGGCATGTAATTACAATTCTTGATCGAATATTTCACAGCAGGGCCCTGTGAGGGCTTACAGTCTTGTGGCCACAACAACACCTAAGCACCAAATTTCTGCTGAGTATATAGAGCAGGCCCCTACTTTCAAACATCCAAGTTACAAAGGACTCCTACTTGCAAACAGAAGGAAACAGGAAGTGAGATGAAATCTACCCCTAGGAAGGAAAATTCTCTCCTGTAAGAGCTAATATGGGAAAAACTTTTCTCCTTTACACTGATGCTTTATCACCAATCCTTGTTTCACTAAAAACCCCAAATTTTCAAAAAACATTTGTCATTGGGACAAAAAGTGAGGTGAAATCTTCTGAAGAGGAGCTCAGACAGAAAAACAAATATCACAGGGGTGATGACCCTTCTCTATGGTTTTCCAAAAAGCTTAAAATAGATTTTTTGGCTGGAGCTAAACACCTTAAAAATGTACCAGTTCAAAATTACAAACAGATTCTACTTAAAAACAAACCTACAGTCCCTGTCTTGTTTGCACTGCCTGCATACTGCTGTTCAGAGTATATAGGGCCTGGGGGCCCCACACCATTTTTTTTAAATTTGGGTGCGGGGTTTCCCTTAATATCCATACAAGACCCAAAGGGCCTGGTAATGGACTGGGGGGTACCCATGCCGTTTGTCTCACTGATTATCATCCATATTGCCAGGACCCGACATTACATTAAAGCTGCAAGCAGTTTTAAATGACTTTTATTCCTTTAAAAATGTCATTTTGTGCAGGGACTGTTCTAAGCACGGGAAACACGCGCCACTTTACAGGCATACTACAGACACACCCCAGGTACGATATTTAAAGGAATATTTCACTTTTTTTATGTTAAGCATCATTAAAATCACTGCTCCCGAAAAAAGGGCAGTTTTTAAAACTTTTTTTTGCATGGATACATGTCCCCTGGGGCAGGACCCGGGTCCCCAAACCCTTTTTAGGACAATGCATATTAGCCTTTAAAATGAGCACTTTTGATTTTGAACGTTTGAGTCCCATAGACGTTAATGGGGTTCTAACGTTCGTGCAAATTTTCGGTCCGTTCGCAGGTTCTGGTGCGAACCAAAGTGGGGGGTGTTCGGCTCATCCCTAGTCACAGTACATTTTGGCGTTCATGGTTCCCTCAATGAACTGTAGCTCCCCAGTGCCGGTGTTCTGCTGAGAAAGTACAGCTGACTCAAGGTTTTCAGCTTCGGCTATTTTCAGCTGCTCCGTAGTCATTTGTACTATGCAAACGCTGCGCCTACGCAGTACAGGGGGGTCCTTATCTGCCGGGGGAACTTTCTCAGCAAGACACCGGCAGCACTCATGCAGCCCCATACCATGATACTCCCAGCACCATGCTTGACTGTAGGCAAGACACACTTGTCTTTGTACTCCTCACCTGGTTGCCGCCACACATGCTTGACACCATCTGAACCAAATAAGTTTATCTTGGTCTCATCAGACCTCAGGGCATGGTTCCAGTAATCCATGTCTTTAGTCTGCTTGTCTTCAGAAAACCCTTTGCGGCCTTTCTTCTGTATCATCTTTGGAATAGCCTTCCTTCTGGGACAACAGCCATGCAGACCAATTTGATGCAGTGTGCGGCGTATGGTCTGAGCACTGACAGGCTGACACCCCACCCCTACAGCAATACTGGCCTCACCTATACGTCTATTTCCCAAAGACAGCCTCTGGATACGCTAAGCATGTGCACTCAACTTCTTAGGTCGACCATGGCGAGGCCTGTTCTGAGTGGAGCCTGTCCTGTTAAACCGCTGTATGGTCTTGGCCACCATGCTGCAGCTCAGTTTCAGGGTCTTGGCATCTTCTTATAGCCTAGGCCACCTTTATGTATAGTAACAATTCTTTTCTTATAGCCTAGGCCATCTTTATGTATAGCAACAATTCTTTTTTTTTCAGATCCTCAGAGAGTTATTTGCCATAAGGTGCCATGTTGAACTTCCAGTGACCAGTATGACAGAGTGAGAGCGATAACACCAAATTTAACACAACTGCTCCCCATTCACACCTGAGCTCTTGTAACACTAACGAGACACATGACACCAGGGAGGGAAAGTGGCTACTTGTGCCTTCTTGGACATTTTCACTTAGGGGTGTACTTACTTTTGTTGCCAGTGGTTTAGACATTGACGGCCGTGTATTGAGTTATTTTGAGGGGACAGCAAATTTACACTGTTATACAAGCTGTACACTCACTACTTTACATTGTAGTAAAGTATCATTTCTTTAGTGTTGTCACATGAAAAGATATAATAAAATATTTACAAAAAAAGTGAGTACTCCCCTCACATATGTGAGATACTAAATATATATATATATATATATATATATATATATATATATATATATATATATATATATATTAGACTTCCTGCACTGTATACTGTATATAGTGTAGATGCCTTTGCCACAATTGTGCACTAAGCACACAGTTCAGATCACAGATGAACTTGCTTGCAGGGATCAGGGATTGTGCCCAAAGCACTTCTTCACTATAATGTAAAGTTGGGGGTTGTTTAGCTCTCGTAGTAGATGTCTTTGCCAGTGATTCAAACCAGTCAGGAACTGCATTTTAGGGCATGGTAGACCATTTTTATTAAACAAGCAAATAAAAGTCAATAACATAACGGTTTCCCACACAGGGGTTCTTCTCCAGCAAATACACACAACAGAAAATGCTAGCCCACCTGGCTCTCTGTAGCTGTACTTCTGCTCTTTATCCTGGTCACACAGACCACTGGATCCTTCAGTGTGGATGGCTTTCCTTTAGTGCCCACAGCTCCGCTCTGGCCTTAGTCCTCAGTCCATTTCACTGCCTCTTGCAGTCACACATGTTCTGGCTGCCTGCTGCAGCCCCCCTGATTCCTGGAGACCTCCTGTCTCTGGGTTTGGTGCAGTCTCCAACTGGGAGCCCTGCGGTATTCCCATAAACTCATTATAAGGGCTGTGCTCACCTGAGCACACATCCTGCTGGTCAGCTGCAAAATCTGGACACAGGGTTGGAGATCCTGTCCCACCCAAGACACTGTGGAATCATAAAAATACAGAGCCCCATGAAGAAATACCAAAACCTGGAGAAAGCTGTGAAAGCAGTTTTCTCCAGTCCACATCTATGCTCTGCAGTCTTGCACCAAGCAAATGTGCACACCCTGTGTCCCCCAAACTACCAATTTTACTGTGACAGCATCTCCTACTGTCACTATATATATATATATATATATATATATATATTACAGGGTATATATATATATATATATATATATATATATATATATATATATATATATATATATATATATATATATATATATATATATATATTTTTTTTTTTTTTTTTTTTAATACACTGCCTGCACTGTATATATAGTCTACACCAGTGTTTCTCAACTCCAGTCCTCAAGGCGCCCCAACAGGTCATGTTTTCAGGCTTCCCATTATTTTTCACAGATGATTTGATCAGTGTCTCTGCCCTAGTAATTACCACAGCCGTTTCATCTGAGGGAAATTCTGAAAACATGACCTGTTGGGGCGCCTTGAGGACTGGAGTTGAGAAACACTGGTCTACACTACACTGTGTGTATGTATATATATATATATATATATATATATATATATATATATATATATATAATATTAAACTGCCTGCATGCCACTAACTAACCTGCCTCTAGCTAATGTTCTTTCAATCATTACACTTAATACAGCCGTCGTGTAAGCAGTCTTATATAGTGGGGCGTGACTTAGCCCCCTGAGCCATTGTTGGATAAAGGCACCCTGCCTTTGGCCAATCATGGCTCTCACAGCAGAGCGCACTGTGATTGGTTAAAGCATGCAGGTCACGTGCTTGCTTTGGCCAATCATCAGACATCAATGCACTGCGATCTCGCAGTGCATTATGGGCATTCTGCAGTGAACGAATTTGCAGTGAATGCCCCATAATGTTCAGAATTCGGCGAAAACTCGATGTTCCAGTCAAATTTATGTTCGACTCGAACCACGGGACCATCTGTTCACTGCCAAACCGACCACTGAGAACGATCAGTGGGTCTAAATTCTTGTTCTCTTAAACTTCCTCGAGAACACGTCAGAAAAGTGTTAAAGACCTTAAGGACCCAAGCAGAGAAGTGCGAGTTCAAGAAACAATATATCTAGTTCTTAGGACTCATAATCTCCACTGAGGGGATCTCCATTGATCCTCAGAAGGTCTAAGCAATCTTGGAATGACCTGCACCCTCTGACAGGAAAGGGGTCCATAGGTTTGTGGGCTTCATTTTTATAGGAAATTCATTAGAAAATTGCCCTGATCACCCAGTTCACTCTCCTGCACTCACACTTCTCCTTCTCAAATGGCCTTTGAACAACTGAAGGCTCTATTCACCTCTGTTCCCGTGTTGCAACACCTGGACCCAGCTCTTCCCTTTGTCCTCGAGGTGGATGCATATGAATTAGGTACGGGAGCTGTCCTCGCTCAGTGTCAAGGCCCAAAGGCCCTGCTTCCCCCAGTAGCCTTTTGTTTCAGGAAGCTGAATCAGGTTGAGAGAAACAACGATGTGGGTGACAGGGAACTCCTGGCAATTAAAGTCGCCCTCAACGAATGGAGGTACCTGCTGGGGGGACGCTAACCACCCAATTATGATTTTCACAGATCACAAAAATCTGGAATATCTAAGATCTGCAAAACACCTAAGACCTCAACAAGCCAGATCGGCCTTATTCTTTTCTAGATTTCATTTCCACTTGATATACTGCCCGGGTTCCAAGAACGGGAAAGCCAATGCCCTGTCCAGGATGAATCCACCGAATGTACTCCTCCAAACGCCATCTTATCCGCCTAAGATTTTTTGCTGATTCAACCCAGCCTAAAGGCATTCATTGAATAAGCTTGCCCCGAATCTGAACATGACTCATTAAGGAGACTGGATGGATTACTTTGGCACCAAGACAAAGTCTTCATACCTCAGGAAGCAAGGTCTCAGGTTCTCAGGACATTCCATGACCACCACCTTGCAGGGCACTTTGAAGCCCATAAAACTAACAAGCTCATTCAGCGGTCCTTTTGGTGGCCTAACCTCAGTCTGGACTGTAGATCCTATGTCAAGTCATACACGATATGTCTATCACGTAGCAAAGGCACCAAAGCCTGGGGCTTATTGAGACCCTTGCCTATTTCTGATCTCTCCTGGGAGATGATTTCTTTGGGTTTTATTGTTGACCTTCCTCCCTCTGAAAAATTTACGACCATCCTGGTTGTGGTAGACCGACTATCCGAAATGGCCCACTTCATAACAATGATTGGTACTCCCTCTGTGGCTGAAACGGCTCACACTTTTATCAAGGAGATCATCAGACTTCACAGACTCCCAAAGAACATTGTCTCTGACTGGGGGAGGTGCCGTTTACCTCCAGGTTTTGGAGAGCCCTTTGTACAGCTTTGGAAATAGAACTCTGCCTATTATCTGCCTACCACCTTCAAAGTAATGGGCAAACAGAACACACAAATCAAACCCTGGAGCAATACCTCCACTGCTTTTCAGCTTTTTCCCAAGATGACTGGGCATCCCTGCTACCACTGGTGGAATTTGCCAATAATAACTCATAGCCCATTCAGCTACGAACTAGTCCACATTCTGGTCCAATTCTGGATTTCACCCTGCTGCCCTGTCAGAAACGATGCCTGAAACTATTGTACTGCCTTGCAGGACAGACTTGTTTTTATACAAAACAATTATCAGGAACTCCAGGAGCCTAATACAGAAAGCCCAAGTGGATTACAAAAATTGGAAACGGAGAGGGAATCCTGCCTTCAAGTTAGGAGACAAAGTGTGGCTGTCTACTGCCAACTTGAAATTGGCCTGCCCTTGACGGAAGCTAGTGCCAAGGTATATTGGCCCCTTTCAAATGGTAAATAAACCCAGTGGCATACAAACTGTCTCTCCCTGACTCATATAGGATCCATCTGGTCTTTCACACCTCCTTGTTTAAACCAACTGTTCCAGATCCATTTCCAGGGAGAAAGGAGCCATCTCCACCACCAGGACACAGAATTTGAGGTAGAATCAATCCTGGACTGCAGGAAATGAGGGAGACAAACCCAGTTCCTAATTAAATGGAAAGAGTATCCACCCGAAGAAGGTGGGATCCCGAAACCTGAAACCATGTATGTGCCCCCAGACGCCGCCGAGATTTTCAAGCCAAATACCCAGAAAAAATTGATCAAATGGGCATCTGGAAGCTGCCCTTAGGAGGGTGGCACTGTCAGGGTTCTAGGACCCAGAATCTCTCAGGACACCAACAGTAGGAGAAGGGCTCTAGGACCCAGCATCTTATCAGCACTTCACATGGGCCTATTTAAGCAAGCCTGACAGTGATTTCAGTTGCTGGTTGATCTTCGGCTCCTCCGGTGTCTCTGTGAAATTCCTGTTCCTGTGTATCCTGTTACTGACCCGGCTTGTCCTTGACCTGTCTCCTGCTTGCGTGCTGTGTTTGACCTCGGCTATCCATTTGACCATGTCTGCTCTGATACCCACCCGGCTCCTGACCTCGGCTATCCATCTGACCACGTCTGCTCTAATACCCACCAGGCTCCTAACCAAGTCTTCCTTCTGACTACGCTCCATTCTCTGCATTATCAGAGCCCTGCAACCCCTCACAAGCGCCACTTGTCTGCTGATTCTACGCCAGCACACCAGATGTACTCTGGAACCTCCTGCACATAGTCCAGCAGGCGACCCGTGCTACTTTGTGCCTGACCTCTCCTGTTTTCACTCTCAGGGGGGTCTGGAATTTAGCCGCAAGGGAAGCCCACTCTCTCCATTGGTCTCCAGCACCAGGTAAATGATAAGGATGTATATTGTCACCTTACTTATTTAACTTATATGTAGAGTACATCATGCAAAATGCGAGGGTTGACAAATCGCAAGCCGGAATTAAGATCACCGGCAGAAATATCAACAACCTGAGATATGCAGATGGCACCGCAATAATGGCATAAAGTGAAGAAGAACTAAAGAGTCTCTTAATGAAGTTAGAAAGAAAGAGGAGAACGCAAAAGCTCACCTGAAATTGAACATTAAGAAAACAATGATCATGGCAACCGGTCCCATCACTCCTTGGTTAGAAGGAGAAGAAATGGAAACCGTGACAAATTTTATCTTCCTAGGCTCCAAGATCATGCCACACGTTGACTGTAGCCATGAAATTAAGAGACGCTTGCTTCTTGGGAGGAAAGTAATGAAGAACCTAGACAACATTATAAAAAACAGAGACATCACCCTACCGACAATGTGCCATATAGTCAAAGCTATGGTATTCCCAGTAGTAACCTATGGCTGTGAAAATTGGACCATAAGGAAGGCTGAATGCCAAAAAATGTATGCTTTTGAATGATGGTGTTGGAGACTCTTGAAAGTCCCTTAGATGGCAAGAAAATCAACCCAGTCAATCTTGAAGGAAATCAAACCTGAATATTCACTGGAAGGACAGATCCTGAATCTGAAACTCAAATACTTTTGCCACCTAATGCACAGAGATGACTCATTGGAAAAGACCCTGATGCTAGGAAACAAGGAAGGAAAAAGGAGAAGATGATGACAAAAAAACAAGATGGATAGATAGCATCATCAAAACAATGAACATGAAGTTAAGCAAGCTCTGGGAGGCAGTGGATGACAGAAAAGCCTGGTGCGCTATGGTCCATGAGATCACGAAGAGTCGAACACGACTAAACGACTGAACAAGAACAACATTTTGCTGAAATGGAAGTTCTCAGTTTTGCCCATTTGTTTTTAAGGTAGATATCTTAATTTGTTTATTTTCTTTTTTGTGTATTTGAAGTTTATTAGTTTACTGCTGCTTTAAAGTTTTTGAATTTCAAAGATTTTATAAAGTTTTTTTGAGCACTACAATCAAAATAAGTGCTCCAAAAAGATACATTCTACAGAGTAAAAACGGTCATTTCAAGAATCAAACATAGGCATTGCAAAATGAGGAACATACAAAAAGAAAGAAGGGCAATATACAGGTTTTATCAATATACCGTACCTGACGCACATAGTGCTAAAGTCAAAAACAGCTCAAACAACTACGTCTCGGTTTATATAATATTCAGTGTTATCTGGAAGCCAACCAGATTACGACAGGGTCCATAAAATGCTTAATCTTTTAAGACATAAAAACTGTTCCCCTTCTTTATTCGGCCCATATAGAGCATCAACCCAGTGTAAATACTAATGTTCCTTAAAATGAAGCCTACAAAACAGGAGAAAATAAGACAAAAGTAAGAAAAGAAAAGAGAAAAGAAATGAGAAAAGAAAAGACAAGGAGAGGGAATCACAAGGGCTGGGGAAAAGCATCCAATCCGGCCTCATTCTGCAGAAGACATATACTTGATCCAGGGGTCCTTAGGGATGAGCTTGATGTTCAGGTCGAACATCGGGTGTTCACCCGTTCACCAAACAGGGAACATTATGGGGCATTCGTGGAAAATTTGAGTGACGCAGAACGCCTGATAATGCACTGGGAGATCGCAGTGCATTGCTGTATGATGATTGGCTAAAGCATGCACCTGACCTGCATGCTTTGGCCAATCACAGCACACTCTGCTAAAAGAGCCATAATTGCCCAAAGGCAGGATGCCTTTGGCCAATCATGGCTCAGGGGGCTCATGGCTCAGGGGGAATAAGTCCACGCTCTACACTATATAAGGCTGCTTACACGGCGGCTGTGTGTAGTGTTGTTGGTGTGGACAGAGAGATAGCTTGATTTAGATTAAGCAGGCAGGTTATTTAGTTAGTGGCAGTGTATTTGATATACTGTATATATACAGTCAGTCTAGTATATATACTGTATATATACTACTCATGGCTCAGGGGGAATAAGTCCACGCCCTACACTATATAAGGCTGCTTACACGGCGGCTGTGTGTAGTGTTGTTGGTGTGGACAGAGAGATAGCTTGATTTAGATTAAGCAGGCAGGTTATTTAGTTAGTGGCAGTGTATTTGATATACTGTATATATACAGTCAGTCTAATATATATATATATATATATATATATATATATATATATATATATATATACACCCTTCACATTTCATTAGTAAACAAGCCTGCAGGGATTCCGAGCAATATTATTATTGACTATATACACAGTATCTCACAAAAGTGAGTACACCCCTCACATTTTTGGAAATATTCTATTATATCTTTGTATGTGACAACACTGAAAAAAATGACACTTTGCTACAATGTAAAGTAGTGAGTGTACAGCTTGTATAACAGTGTAAATTTGGCACCTCATGGCAAAGAACTCTCTGAGGATCTGAAAAAAAGAATTGTTGCTCTACATAAAGATGGCCTACGCTATAAGAAGATTGCCAAGACCCTGAAACGGAGCTGCAGCACGATGGCCAAGACCATATAGCGGTTTAACAGGACAGATTCCACTCAGAACAGGCCTCGCCATGGTCAACCAAAGAAGTTGAGTGCACGTGCTCAGCGTCATATCCAGAGGTTGTCTTTGGGAAATAGACGTATGAGTGCTGCCAGCATTGCTGCAGAGGTAGAAGGGGTGGGGGGTCAGCCTGTCAGTGCTCAGACTATACGCCGCACACTGCATCAAATTGGTCTGCATGGCTGTTGTCCCAGATGGAAGCCTCTTCTAAAGATGATGCAGAAGAAAGCCTGCAAACAAGCAAACTAAGGACATGGATTACTGGAACCATGTCCTGTGGTCTGATGAGACCAAAATAAACTTATTTGGTTCAAATGGTGTCAAGCGTGTGTGGCAGCAATCAGGTGAGGAGTACAAAGACAAGTGTGTCTTGCCTACAGTCAAGCATGGTGCTGGGAGTATCATGGTATGGGGCTGCATGAGTGCTGCCGGTGTCTTGCCAAGAAAGTTCCCAAGGCAGGGGTCACCCGTTACGTAACGGGTGACCCTGCCCCCCTCTGACATCATGGGAAATGCCACAGGAAAGTCCCCGTCAAGTCCCCGTGCATCAGAGGTGACCCCGCCCTCCGTTATTTAAGAAGTGTCAGAAAATGAGAAGCGTCACACAGCGGGAGCCTCCCATGGATGCGGAGCAGCCTGAGAATGAAGAAGGGAAGAAGACACCTGGGAGGAAGATGACGAGAACACCGGAGGAAGAACCAGAAGAACCAGAAGAAGAAGAAGATGGAGGAAGAAACCGAAGGAAGATAGAAGAAAGAAGATAGAAGAAGGAAGAAGGAAGATGGAAAGAAGAAGCATTTAAATAAAGCAATTGTCAAAACTGTCTCTTGTAATTTTTAACATTTTTGACAGTTTTTTTGTGAAATGGTAGGGGTACTTTTGTACCCCCTTACCATTTCTCACAGGGGGGGCAGGATCTGGGGGTCCCCTTGTTAAAGGGGGCTCCCATATTCCGATAAGCCCCCCCACCCGCAGACCCCCACAACCACCGGCCAAGGGTTGTGGGGATGGGGCCCTTGTCCTCATCAACATGGGGACAAGGTGCTTTGGGGGGCCGCTACCCCAAAGCACCCTCCCAATGTTGAGGGCATGTGGCCTGTACGGTTCAGGAGGGGGGCGCTCTCTCGTCCCCCCTCTTTTCCTGCGGCCTGCCAGGTTGCGTGAAGGGTCTGGTATGAATTTTGAGGGGGACCCCTACGTAAATTTTTTTAAAATTTTGGAGCGGGGTTCCCCTTAATACCCATACCAGACCTGAAGAGCCTGGTATGGAATTTAGGGGGACCCCCAAGCCAGTTTTTTTTTTTAATTTTGGTTCGGGGTTCCCCTGTGGGGAAATCCAATGCAGTTTTTATCAATGAACTTTTATGTGTATTGTCGGACCGGCAATTCATTAATAGCTGCGAGTACTTTTAAATGACTTTTTTCCTTTGAAATGTCATTTTGCTGTCAGACTGTTCTAAACACGGGATACATGCGCCACTTTACAGGCATACTATAGACACCCCCCAGGTACGAAATTTAAAGGAATATTACACTTTTATTGTTTCACTTTAAGCATTATTAAAATCACTGCTCCTGAAAAAACGGCCCTTTTTAAAACTTTTTTTTGCATTGGTACATGTCTCCTGGGGCAGGACCCAGGTCCCCAAACACTTTTTATGACAATACCATGCATATAAGCCTTTAAAATGAGCACTTTTGATTTCTCCCATAGACTTTTAAAGGGTGTTCCGCGGCTTTCGAAGTTGCCGCGAACACCCCAAATTGTTCGCTGTCTGGCGAGCTGGCGAACAGCCGATGTTCAAGTTGAACATGAGTTCGACTCGAACGCGAAGCTCATCCCTAGTGGTCTACACAGTATCTAATACAGTGCGTACAGTTTCTACTACACATCTGGTGGTGTACACAGTATACAATACAGTGCAGCTGTAGTACAGTTTCTATTACTTTTCTGGTGGTGTACACAGCATCTAATTCAATGTGTACAGTTTCTACACTTCTTGTGGCGTACACAGTACACAATACAGTGCAGCTGTAGTACAGTTTCTACTACTTTTCTGGTGGTGTACACAGTATCTAATACAGTGCAGCCGTAGTACCGTTTCTCCTATTTTTCTGGTGGTGTACACAGTATCTAATACAGTGTGTACAGTTTCTAGTACACTTCTGGTGGTGTACACAGTATACAATACAGTGCAGCCGTAGTACAGTTTCTACTACTTTTCTGGTGGTGTACACAGTATCTAATACAGTGTGTACAGTTTCTACTACACTTCTGGTGGTGTACACAGTACACAATACAGTGCAGCTATAGTACAGTTTCTATTACTTTTCTGGTGATTTACACAGTATGTAATACAGTGTGTACGGTTTCTACTACACTTCTCGTGGTGTACACAGTACACAATACAATGCAGCTGTAGTACAGTTTCTAATAAAGTGCAGGTGGTGTAAACAGTATCTAATACAGTGTGTACAGTTTCTACTACACTTCTGGTGGTGTACACAGTACACAATACAGTGCAGCCATAGTACAGTTTCTATTACTTTTCTGGTGGTTTACACAGTATATAATATAGTGTGTACGGTTTCTACTACACTTCTGGTGGTGTACACAGTACACAATACAGTGCAGCTGTAATACAGTTTCTAATAAAGTGCAGGTGGTGTAAACAGTATCTAATACAGTGTGTACAGTTTCTACTACACTTCTGGTGGTGTACACAGTACACAATACAGTGCAGCCATAGTACAGTTTCTATTACTTTTCTGGTGGTGTACACATTATCTAATACAGTGTGTACAGTTTCTACTACACTTCTGGTGGTGTACACAGTACACAATACAGTGCAGCTGTAGTACGGTTTCTAATAAAGTGCAGGTGGTGTAAACAGTATCTAATACAGTGTGTACAGTTTCTACATACTGCCAAGTTTGCTCCAGTGACGAGCAGAGAGGGGATGATGAGGTCACTGACTGTACTTGGGTGCCTGAGAGAAGAGAGGAGGATGTCCTCTAGGGGGCTGCTTAAGGGCAGCCACCCAATTGCCTCACACCGCAGAGCTCTGCAGGTGCAGGGCACTGCTGACTCCTCGCTGACTTTTAAAAGTTCCTTGGTGTGGCCCTCTATCAACACGTGTGCTTCAGAATGCACCGTTGCTGTTCGCAACCTATGCCTGAAGCGGATCAAGCAGGGCCAGAACAGCAGTCGCTTGGGCACCACATGCTTGACCAGACATATGACAACCTGCCATGCAGTCCATTGGCAACAGCACTTGAAAGACCCACATCAAAGAAAAAGGTGGACTTTTCCTTGCTCTTCATCTGGGATATCTGACCCTACTATACCTCCAGTCCTTTCAAAAACCTTCACTGAAAGGAATAAAGTTAAAGGCAATAGGTGTCCCAAGTACTTGCAGCCAATCTGCAAGCAGTACACCACTATCTGATTTTAGCAGGCAAATTTCCCTACCCCAGTTGCTGAACTGTAAAAAGAAATTCTGTCCCAGCCAGCTACATGCTCAGCATCTAAATTCTAGCTTGGCCAAATTGCTAGCACTGTAACTGCTGCCTTTTCAGCTGGTAGACTCTGCCCCCTTTTGTGAATTTGTGGAATGTGCTGTACTTCAGTGTCAGGTTCCAAAACGCCATTTCTTTTCACGGAAGGCCATTCCGGCTCTCTACCGGCATGTGGAAGGCAATGTTTTGGCCTCGTTGGACAGGGCGGTCAGCAGTAAGATTCATATTATCGCTGACTCATGGTCCATCAAACATGGGCAGGGGCGTTACTTTTCCTTCACGGTGCACTGAGTAACTCTGCTGGCAGCTGGGAAGGATGCAGGACAGGGTTCGGTGTTGTTGGTGCTTGTTCCGCTGCCATGCCTCCAAAATGCTAGTGGTGATTCTGCCACAGCTCTCTCCTCCACCCCTCCTCTTCTTCTTCCTCTCTGACCTCTTCTGGAGATTTGTCCTCTTAACCAACGGTGTTCCGTAAGCATTCAAGGGCTACACAAGCAGTCAGGCTAAAAGATGCCATGCGGTGCTTGAGTTGGTCTGCCTAGGGGACAGGAGCCACACTGGGGCAGAGATTCTATCAGCTCTGCAGGGGCAGGCTCAGAGGTGGTTGATGCCACGCCAGCTTCAGCCAGAAATGGTTGTATGTGACAATGATGAGGAGGAGAATTTTGTCAGCATGGATGTAGAGGATAACTCTCAGCAGCAGTCTTTAAGGGATGGTTTTCAGTCCCCAGAAACCCAAGGAGTTGTTCGTGGCCTGGAGGAGGTAGTTACGGATCATGTGATCTTTAGTGGCCCAGAGGACTCAGAATCGAATGCCTCTGCAAACTTACGATGCATGGCCTCCCTGATTCTGCAAAGCCTGCAAAAGGACCCTAGAATTTGTGGTATCAAGGAGAGGGATCATTACTGGCTGGCAACCCTTCTTGATCCACGTTACAAGGGTAAGATTGCAGAACTCATCCTGCCTTCGCAGAGGGAGGGAAGGATGAAACATCTTCAGGAGGCCTTGAAGAAAGGTTTGTGCAACGCATTTCCAGACCCTGGGAGGTTACAATTTCCTGGTGCTGGACAACGCATTGCTGAGGCTTCGTTCAGTCAGAGACAGAGCGGGGGAGAAGATGGCCGGCTGATCGATGCCTTTAAACAATTTTTCAGTCCTCAGCGCCAAGGTCTGATCAGTTCAAGCAACCATCGCCAGTGTCTGCATTACATGGTGCAGGAATATGTAGGGGCAAGAGCAGACTTGGAGACCTTTCCAACAGAGCATCCACTGAGTTACTGGGTCTTGAGGATTGACCACTGGCCAGAACTTTCTCAATATGCAATTGAGCTACTGGCCTGTCTTGCATCCAGTCTGCTTTCTGAACGCACATTCAGTGCTGCTGGAGGGTTTATAACGGAACAAAGAGTGCGCCTGTCCACAGACCCTGTTAATAGGCTCACATTCATAAAAATCAATCAGTCTTGGAGTAGCAGCTATCAAGCACCTGATGCTGATGTAACTGATTGAATTTGCCATGGATGTGGGATCCCTTGAAGACTGCCTATGCTGACTATCCTATTCCTCCTCAATCTTGATGATGCTAGCTTCCAACACTATTTTTGGTTTAGAGCACCACCACCCAAGGCCCAATTTTTCTGCCCCTGTTTAACAGGAGCATGTAATTACAATTTTGTATCTAATATTTCACAGTAGGGCCCGTTCCTGCCCCCAACAAGAGTAACTGTGAGGGCTTACAGTGTTGTGGCACCACCACCACCGTGCAAGGCCCAATTTTTCTGCCCCTATTTAACAGGGACATGTAATTACAATTTTTGATATGATATTTCACAGCAGGGCCCGTTCCTGCGCCCAACAAGAGTATCTGTGAGGGCTTACAGTGTTGTGGCACCACCACCACCAAAGGCCCAATTTTTCTGCCCCTGTTTAACAGGAGCATGTAATTAAAATTTTTGATAGAATATTTCACAGTAGGGCCTGTTCCTGTGCCCAACAAGAGTATCTGTGGGGGCTTACAGTGTGGTGGCGCCAACACCACTGCGCAAGGCCCAATTTTTCTGCCCCTGTTTAACAGGGACATGTAATTACAATTTTTGATATAATATTTCACAGCAGGGCCCATTCCTGCGCCCAAAAAGAGTATCTGTAAGGGCTTACCAGTGTTGTGGCACCACCACCACCAAAGGCCCAATTTTTCTGCCCTTGTTTAACAGGGGCATGTAATTACAATTCTTGATATAATTTTTCACAGCGCCTGTTCCTGCACCCAACAAGAGTATCTGTGAGGACTTACGGTGTTCTGGTACCACCAACACCTGAGGCCCAATTTTCTGCAGAGTATTTAGGGCAGGCCATATAGTATATATACTGCTGTTCAGAGTATATAGTGCCTAGTGGCCTGGGGGACCCCCACACCATTAAAAAAAAAAAAATGGGTGTGGGGTTTCCCTTAATATCCATACCAGACCCAAAGGGCCTGGTATGGATTTCGGGGGTGACATCCACACCTTTTTTTAGGTATTTTTGGTATTTGTATCTTTATTGCCGGAATCTGACAATACATTATACAACTGATGCATAAAGTATTACAATACTTTATGCATCAGTTGATTCATATTCAATTTGATTTTTATATCATTTAGTTCATTATAAATTATCGGTTCATCACTCTGTATTCATTTTCTTTGTGGTATCCACCTTAGTTTTCTTAGTTGAGAGTTTTTTCACCATTACTTTTCTTTGATACAATTTTTTTTCTCAATTTTATTATTTTAGCGCTGCATCTTTATTCATCACATTGTATTTGAGCTTTTGTATTAGACTTTTTGGTGCCGGCTGCTTTTATTTATTTATTTTTAATATATTTTGCTTTATTCCTAGCGCAGTGTTAACCTTTGGGTTTTGTTTATAATACATTACAGCCGCGAGCAGTTTTAAATGGCATTTTTTTATTTAGAAATGTCATTTTGCTGTGGCACTGTTATAAACATGGGAAAGATGCACTACTTTACAGGTGTACTAAGGACACCCCCAGGCACAATATTTAAAGGGATTTTTCATTTGTATTGTTTCACTTTAAGCATGATTAAAATTACTGTTTTTAAAACTTTTTTTTGCTTTGATACATGTCCCCTGGGGCAGGACCCAGGTCCCCAAAGACTTTGTATGGCAATAACATGCATATAAGCCTTTAAAATTAGCACGTTTGATTTTTCACGTTCGTGTCCCATAGACTTAAACGGTGCTCGCATGTTCGAACAAATTTTTTGCCTGTTCGCATGTTCTGCTGTGAACCCAAGCGTTGGGTGTTCGGCTCATCCCTAGGGGTCCTAAGTCTTGTTAAATTTAGCAATTTTATTGTGGAGGGTTGATCTTTAACCATAATCAAATTTTATCTATATTTGACATGATCCAAATGTACCACCTGCAGTTTCCAACAACATGCTACTGTGATACTTGCTGCTGCAAGTTTGTATAAATGAAGCCATTTAGGCCACTTAGCAATAACAGGATCTCATTTCTAGAAAAGGGCCTTCTTCTGGGATCTAAGGGATATTGGTATCCACTACAGAGAGGTATGATTGAACAGTCATATCCAAAATCTAGTAAAGTTTTTATTTTTCCACTTCCATGCCTGTCTTTTTTAATTTTTGTAACAAAAACATAACATAAGTAAGCTAATTATGGGACATTATGGCACAAGAATAGTTGAAAAAAGTATCTGTAAACCTCATTTTGATCTTTCCTATTGAGTTTATTGCATTTTGTCAAATTGTCAAAGATTTTTCTGACTCAATTTTCACAGAAATTCTGGGGAACTGAAAGATTTAAATTCTGATCATCCTGAGTGTTAAAATTATCCAGAAGGACTGGCTTCTTACATGTTGTTTTAATGATGCTTTATAGTGTGTTAGGAAATGTCTTGTGTACAAAGGTGACAGGACTGTTACAGAATATTCTAGTAGTTGTTATTAGATATTAACCCCTTCCCGCCGACCGTACGCAAATGTGCGTAGTCGGCTTTCGGGGGTTATACTGGGATGATGCCTGCAGCTGCTTTGATAACGTCCGGAAGTGACGAAACGCGTCAGTGTCGTAGTCTACCGGAAGTGACGTGTGCGGTCCACGGAAGGCAACCAGGAAGCGAAAATACTAGCTGTATACAGCGCGCAGTCCGGAACACCTCCCGGGGAACGTATAACACAGGCACAGTGCACTTTTTTCATGCTCTTTTAACCGATTGTATTTGGTACGCATATTTTAAAAGGGGGAGTTTGGTTTTGTGTATTATTATTTAATAAACTTCTTTTAAGCAATGTTACACTATATGGCATTTCATTTTCTCCCCATGCTATACTTACCGAGAGGGTCTAGCACCACCTGGTGGTTGAACTAAGGAGACGGCAAATTTAAAGATTATTATCCAAAGGCTTGTGATTTCTAAAATTGTGGTGAGTGCAATCTCACGGGGGGTGACCCCCTCACATGGTGATCATTATTGGTGGAAGGACTTCTACGTATACCTTCATAATCACAGACCACATCTTTATTTTTGAAACTTTCCTGTCTCTTCAGCATCTGTTTTATATAAAGTGTTTTAACATCGGACACTCAGCGCTGCTTCAATAAGTACAACGGATCAGAGACTGGGCTCGCATATTTCATGATTTTAGTCTTATTGTTTAAATTATATATATATATATATATATATATATATATATATATATATATATATAAATCAGTATTCCATCGGGGGGAGATTTCTCTTTACATACTGTCCTGGAGACACAACAGGCAATGGGTGCAAATCTCTTCAACGTATGGGAAATCCACTTTTAGAAAGTTGTCAATAATAATAGGCATCCCGATTGGAGGATATCTGTTCTATCCCTGTTCCAGTGCCAAATTTTGGATTTCTTCTTAACTAAGGCTCGGTTTCCACTATTGCGACTCCAATGACTTTGTGTGACTTTGATGTTCTGCGATTTAGTCATAGTGATGTAATTCCTTATCCTGATTAGTTATTTCCCCTTCCTCTTTCATTGTCATGTGTTGTATAGTCCTTAGCAAACATGTTAGCAATATGTTGGGTCAGCAGTCATTATGGCTGCTGTAGCAGCATTAATAGATGAAGAAGCAGAGGATAACCGGAGGAGGAGAAGGCATAGATTTTGGATCCATCCCGTCATCACCCAAAGGGAAGGGAGAGGCCAGTTTTGGGTCCTTTACAATGACCTCTGTGCTCATGAAAAGAAATTCTTCAACTACACACGGATGTCAATTAGAAGGTGAGAACATTTGTTTATGTCAAATGCTCCAAATATGTTTAGGAAAACGTGTATATGCATGGTCACTATGACTCTTTTTATAATTTTTAGCTTTGAATAGCTAGAAGTGTTAACAATAACCTGATCAAATGTTTTAAAAAATGGAAATAGATTTATAAATGGTTGATTTTTACATGGTTAATGTAGATAAAAGCCATACATTTTTTCTTTACAGTTTTGATGAATTGTTGGCTTTGCTCTCTAGCCATCTAGAGCGACAAAACACCAGTTTCCGAAGAAGTATTCCAGCTGTTGAAAGACTCATTATAACATTGAGGTGCTTTTCATACCTACTTTTTCTTCTTCTTACCTTTTACAGTATGTGGCATTTGGATATCCACATCATTCTTTCATCCTCTTTATATGAATTGAAATAATATATACTAGCATGTTATTGTGGGTGTGATTGTTTTTACAATATTAATTGTCCCTGTACATCACCAGTGTCTTTCTCCTGCTCCTCTTCTTCCTTCACTTTCTCAGGCACCTCCTTCCAAGCTCCTTTTTAGTTCTAATATAGAAGTAGCTTATTGTTAATATGTATCATTCTAATAAACTGTATTTACTCTTCCATTTTAGGTACCTGGCAACTGGACATTCCTTTGCAAGTTTGCATTTTGAGTTCTTGGTTGGCAAAACTACTGCCAGCAATATTCTCCATGATACCTGCAGAGACATCAGGAATGTTCTTAGGGATTTGGTACTGAAGAAGCCCACTCCCGAAGATTGGTGCAAGATAGCGGAAGTTTTCTGGGACCGATGAAATTTTCTGAATTGTGTTGGGGCAATTGATGGCAAACATATAACAGTAGTGATGCCCATTGGCAGTGGAACAAAATTCTTCAACTATAAAAAATATTTTTTGTTTGTCTTACTAGCAGTGGCTGATGCCAATTATTGTTTTAGATATATAGACATAGGATCGTACGGCAGTGGCTCAAACTCCAGTATTTTTGCACGATCATCTTTTGGAAGAATGTTGAGGGAAAATGGGCTGGACCTGCCACAGACTGTTTGTTGCCAGGAACAAATGGGCCGCCACTGACATTTGTGTATGTTGGGGATGAGGCCTTTGCTCTCAGTGACCATCTACTAATTCCAATCAGTCTCTGAGTGAAGAGAAGAGAATATTCAACTACAGCTTAACGAGGGCAAGACGAGTTGTCGAATGTGCATTTGGCATTTTATCGAACAAGTGGCGGTTCCTACATACACCTAACAATTTGAAAATGGAGAATGCAATATCTGCAGTAAAAGCAGCATGTGTGCTTCATAACTATGTCCAAATTCGTGATGGGTACCTGTCAGAGAGGATCTTGGTTCAGGACACTTACCCGTGCGGGTGCGTGTGGGTGCATGCGGGCGCATGCCTGGGCGCTCCGGCGCGGTCGCGGTATTTGGCATATTTAGGTTGCTGGGATGCTGTGCTCGGTGCTGTCCGATCATCAGCTTCCTGTTCCCGTGCTTCCTGTTTCCTGTGTACTGTTTGATCTCTTTGTGACCCGGCTTGTTTACTGGACTCTGCTCTGCTATCCGCCTGCATCTGACCCCGGCCTGCCTCCGACTTTGAACCTGCCTGACCCCTCTGTACCGTGCCGACCGCCTTCTGCCAAACCTGCTTGTGACCTGGACTTTGTATCTGCCTGCTCCTTTTGTACCGTGCTGACCGCCTGCTGCCAAACCTGCTTGTGACCTGGACTTTGTATCTTCCTGCTCCTGCTCTGCACCTGTAGCTGACCTGCAGCTTACCTACCATCTCCTGCCAACTTGCATCAGGACTCTGGGCCTCATCCCTGCTAACCACCCGCCACGCTCTCATACCATTCTGTGCTCCCGTGCCTTCTGTGTGCTCTATCAGGGCTGGGAACCAGATACATACGGGAGGCCATCCTCTGCTATATCGGGTTCGTCAGTCAGATACAGGTAAGTCTGACAGGACCTTTTTGAAGATTCCCTCATGCATGATATGGAAGGTGCACAATGGAGTTCCAGTAGGGGCACCACCAATGGTGCCACTGTGCGTGAGGGTTTCACTTCATTTTTCATGTCTGCTGCTAGTTGTGTCCCCTGGCAGCAGGTTGCCATTGCATAATGTATGTCACACATTTTTTGATTTATTATTATTTATTTGTCTGTTATGTTTAATTGCATTCAAATACTGAATAACAGGTCTTTAACACAAAATATAAAAATGGATAATTAAAAAAAGCATAATGTAACCAGAATCATTTTTATTTTCAAAATTTTTGTGCAAGAATGCACCAAAAATAAAGTATTTTTTTAGTGAACTACACCATTTGTTGTTGTTGTTTTTTTTAGACAACCACAACAAAGAAAAATAAATGAACATATATAAATTTGAACAACACCAAAAAAGGCATACAAAAAATAACAATATATAATCTGAATATTTTTTATCAGCAAAATCTTTTTGCAAGAATGCAAAAATAACACAAATTAGTTTCCGTGAACTAAACCATTTTTGGGTGGTTGTTTTGGCAACCACAACAAAAAAACATAAATGAACAAGTATCAAAACAACACCAAAAATAAAAAACCTTACCACTGCTGGTATGTTTTTGTTTCAGTGGTCCAGAAACTGAACTAGTGGTTGGTCCAGGGTAATCCACTTATGTTCCCGGGTAGTATTTCCTTTTAAGAAAAGGTGGAACCTGACTGGGTGTAGGCTGCCTAAGTTGGTGAGTGGTCAGGGGGCCAAGGGTAGAGGTAGTGGGAGCAGGAATTGGATGCAACATGCGTGGCCTTGAGGGATTCAGCATATTACCATACTGGTCGCAGTATGGCAGGTTTATTGGTGGAGCATACTGTGTACTTTAAAAGTGAGGGTATTGTGGATAAGGGGGATATGGTGGGGGGGGGGTTGCATATATGCTGAGAATGTTGTTGGCTCCTCACCCACAAAGGATTGAGCAGTTGACATCAAAGCCATCTTGAGTGCATATTTTTTCTCTTGGGAAACCTTTTTACATATGCCTAAAATTACAGTGAGAAATGCTATGTCTTCACGATGGTTTTCGTGGACATCTGACTGACTACATCTAAGATTTTATCCATGGGTTTCCCAGCCCTGGCACTTCCCTTTGAAGATCTTTGCAAAGGCCTAGAGACATTGCTAGTCCCTGGTTCTGCATCCTCCACATTCATGGAGTTTGTTGATGACCTTGATTCATCTATGAACAGTTCCTTGTCAATATTGTCTTGGAATTGTTCTTCGCAGCAGTTTCCTCTGACTCATCTTCCGGTGGCAAACCCTGTGTGCTGTCTTCCCAGCTTGCTTGGGTTCTGAAATACGAATAACATATTTTTAAAGTAAGCATTACAATTTTATATGTCAGATTTATAAAATATCCCTGCTGATAACTTACTCTCGCATTTCCAACACTGGTTTTAAAAATTCAAGATCCCCGGCATGGGCATATGGGGCTAATCCTTTTGAGCCAGAACCACTCCTTCCTTCTTTTAATTTTCATAGGTAACGGTTGTAACAGTCTTTGAGACTTCTCCATCGCGTTTGTAATGAGTGCACTGCAAAATATAAAGACAATACCAAGTTCAAAAAATATTTCTTTATTAACTGCCCATAGGTCATTCATTTGCTAGGCTGCAGAATTGATGTTGATGGTGGGAAAACAACCACAAGATATATTATCCATGACACCTGCAGAATTTGTGATGTGCTGAAGGATGTCAACAGGGCCATCTTTAATATTGTTTGGACCATGGGCAAATATTATTTGGGACCCCCCACACACACACAGATTTACTTTCCTGCAGCCACAGGTTGCAGGAAAGAAACTAGCTAAATTCCACCATCAACACAGATAGTGTTGACAGGGGATTCCCTCTTGCCAAACCATTGTGATCTCCTGGCAGGAGAAGTGGTCCCCACCAAGAAAACACAGTGCACATTATTAACACACACCCATTGGTTGCTAGAGGTAACTGCACATCATTAACACACACACATTGGTTGCTGCATATTTAAATAGATGCAAGCCGCAAAATGCTAAGCAGCATATATCAACCACTTACTTTTTGCAGACAGTTCTGTAGCTGATAAAGAGTCCCAGGTATCACAATATATGCGAGCCACTTCCATCCATGCTCTCTCCTTCTTTACATGATCTTTGTAACATGGATCTCTGAGGTCATATATTGGCGGACGTTGTCTGACAAGCTGAATGATTTCTTCATTGTCATGAACTTATCGCCTGTTCTTTCTGGCCCTAGGCATGCTTTCTGGTGTCTTCAACACTCACGTACATACATATAGGATGTGATGTATTTGGGAGGAGAAGAGATCATGTGCTTCCTTAGACTTCCGTGGAAGTCGCAACAAAGTTGCGGTGTCATACATGTACATGCGACTGCATTGCGACTTAATTACTTTCTATGGAGAACAAGCTGCACCGAAGACTGAACAAAGTAGTGCAAAAACCTTTTTTGGAGTCGCTGCAACTTGAGTCGCACCAATTAGAATGGGGACCATTGAAATACATGGATTTTGACTTGTCATGCGACTTCACATGTGTCAAGTCGCACAACAACTTGCAGTAGAGGAAACAGAGCATTAGAGTCTTGATGGTAGTGATCACCAAGATAAATAGAGGGATTGGATCTCCTCAATGGAGACAAAGGGAGAAATTACCTTACAGAGGTTCTACTCCTCCCTACTTTTTCTAAAATTTAAAAAAGTTTTAGGATTTAAATTTTTTTTAAATAAAACTTTTATGCTGTAGGATGACACCATTAAGAATTTTCATGTAACTATTCAAAAAAAGCTAAAATAGTTTACTAATTTTTCTTTTCCAAAAGGTCAGCCAATGGGTGTAGTTACATTGGTACATCATAGCAAAAAACGTATAAAACTATTGTTCTTTGCTTGGGTGTGAAATTCATTTAGTTGCTTGCCATAATTTGGATTTTTGCAATTTTAATCAGCGTTTTTACATATTTTTAGAGGTCCATCTTGACTAGAATCATTTCACAAGTATCAATATAAGATATGTGTATCAGAACACCGACTGTATGGATTTAATTATCTCTGCAGAAACTATCACATATGATAATGTTTGACAGTTTTAACATAATTGTGTGCTCATTAGTGGCGCTGACTAAATGAAAAGTCATGTCATGCTGAGACTACAACTTTGTTTACCATTGGAGATAAATGGTGAACATGGCAATAAGCTATAGTTGACAATTAAAACATTTCTGCCAGCAACATGTTCTGAATAAGAATATGATATTCATGGCTTGTCACTGACTGTCTTCTTGGAAAATCACAATTACAGTCACCAAGCAAAATTGATTCCTTAAGATCTTAAAACTGAAGAACATGTTTAGGTACTTTATTGTAAACACATGATGTAATTGTCAGCATACGTGCTTGAGAAACATTTTGGTTCGGTTAATGAGACACAGATAACCGACTTAGAGCTAGATCTCGGGCTATGAAAAATAACTAGCCAATACTGAGTCAGAGATTTGAAAGTGTTCCTAGATTTTTCACTTTAAGTATTGTGTCTACCATTAAGTTAAAGTAAATAAAACATTTTTTTTTTTAATGAGGGCATTCAGTTCCCATGTATAACCTGTGAAGAGTGACAGCAAGACCTGGATGTGTGATGACAGCTCTGGGTTGTAGGGGAAATGCAGTATGCCTTTTTTATACATTCAAGGGAATTCATTAAAGTGCGGCTGACTGTTTTCTGATGCTATGGCAACTTTATCAACACATGTGGCAGATTCAGGTAGTTCTTAATAGCACCACTTTTACAAAGTGGCACTATTAATGCACCACATGCAAAAATAATTACTTCCAGTTCATAACAAAACTGGAGGTACCTAAGACTTACCCTAAACCCATCAGGTTCACTCTCATCTTGTAATTGACAGCAGGAAGTAGGCAGGTTCCATAGCCAAAAGCAAGCTGTTTATTGGTTAAGGATCTGCCCACTGTCTACTGTCAATTACAATGGGAGTGGACCTAATAACTAACTGGAGTCTGTGAATCCCCAACACGCTCCGCCCCAAAGTATAAAACTTCTCACCACTGAACTGTCTGTCTGGTACAGGAGCCAGAGTGGAATAAAAGTTGCACTGAAGGTGGTGTGTCTGTATGGACAATCCAATTTCAGTGCACCTCCACACTCAGTGGGTGCCGCGGGTTCATGTACCTGTTGTAGACTTGGATCTGTCACACACACTGTTTGTCATATGGTGGCACATCTAAAGAGTGTCTTAGACACACTTTATGAATTCCCCTGAGTGTGTGTACAGTATATGCTATGTAGAAGCCCAAAGATAACTGAAGCCTAGATACACAGACCAAATTTAGCAGAGTCAGTATCGGTTAACTTCTGAGTAACTGTAAAACAAATTTTCCTACCTAGTTAACCTTTGCTTTTTTGTTTCTGGTTGGTGCCCTGTTTTAGTCAATATTCTACTTTTTATTATAATTATATGCTAGCAAATGTTAAAAAAACACATTTTTCACAGAACAGTTTTTATTTATTTTTTCATACTACAGGCAGTCCCCAAGTTACAAACATCCGACTTACAAACAACTTATACTTACAAACAGAGGGAGACAACAGGAAGTGAGAGGAAATCTACCCATAGGAAGGGAAATTCACTCCTGTAAGAATTATCATAGGGAAAAGGTGTCTCCATGGAACCTTTATCACCAATCCTTGTTTCCACAACAACCCAAAATTTTCAAAATCCAATTGTCACAGGGACACAAAGTGAGGTCAAATCTTCTGAACAGCTGGCACAGACAGCAAAACAAATGTTATAGGGGTGTTAACCCTTTCCTATGCTATCCATAAAACGAAAAAAAAACAAATTTAGCTGCAGTTACACCTAAAAAATGTACCTGTTTCAACTTACATACATATTCAACTTAAGGACAAACCTACAGACCCTATCTTGTTTGTAACCCAGGGACTGTCTGTATAAGGGTCCTTTCACATGGACTTGTCTCAGTGTGCGGAGACAGACTTGTCAGAGCCTCTCCTCTATGGCGATCGGATGAAAACGGACCACCTGTCTGTTTTTAACAGATCCTATCCAATCCGTTTCTCCAGACTAGGATAAGCCAGATATCATAACATCGGGTGTTCGCCTGTTCGCCGAATAGCGAACAATTTGGGGTGTTCGCAGCAAATTTGAAAGCCATGGAACACCCTTTAAAAGTCTATGGGAGAAATCAAAAGTGCTCATTTTAAAGGCTTATATGCATGGTATTGTCATAAATAGTGTTTGGGGACCTGGGTCCTGCCCCACGGGACATGTATCAATGCAAAAAAAGTTTTAAAAACGGCTGTTTTTTTGGGAGCAGTGATTTTAATAATGCTTAAAGTGAAACAATAAAAGTGAAATATTCCTTTAAATTTAATACCTGGATGGTGTCTATAGTATGTCTGTAAAGTCATTTAAAAGTACTCACGGCTATAATGAATTGTCGGTCCCGGCAATGCATATAAAAGTCATTGAAAAAAATGGCATGGGATTCCCCCACAGTCAATTACCAGACCCGAAGGCCCTTCAGGTTTGGTATGGATTTTAAGGGGAACCCTGCGCCAAAATTTAAAAAAAAAATGGGGTGAGGCCATGCATAGCCATGATCCAGCGGGACGCCTAGGGGGTTACTATACCAGGTCCATAACCAGGGGTATTCCTGTGTGGGTCCAGCAGCCGTCTTTGCAAGATAAAGGCCGTGGCTGGGTTACAGCCGATCACTTCTTGTTGCCTGCTATCTGGTAAGCAGGCAATTTATTTGGTGGTCGGTAGGGATGAGCCAAACACCCCCCTGTTCGGTTCGCACCAGAACATGCAAACAGGCAAAAAATTTGTTCAAACAAGCGGACAAAGTCTATGGGACTCGAACATGAATAATCAAAAGTGCTAATTTTAAAGGCTTATATGCAAGTTATTGTCATAAAAAGTGTTTGGGGACCTGGAACCTGCCGCAGGGGACATGTATCAATGCAAAAAAAAGTTTTAAAAACGTGTTTTTTTGGGAGCAGTGATTTTAATAATGCTTAAAGTGAAACAATAAAAGTGTAATATTCCTTTAAATTTTGGACCTGGGGGGTGTCTATATTATGCCTGTAAAGGGGCGCATGTTTCCTGTGTTTAGAACAGTCTGACAGCAAAATGACATTTCTAAAGGAATAAAAGTTATTTAAAACTAGGCTAGGGATGAGCTTCGTGTTTGAGTCGAACCCATGTTTGACTCGAACATCGTGTGTTTGATCGTTTGCCGAATTACAAATGATATAAGCCGTTCGCGCCACGACTCAAAATTCACTGCGGCATCGCAGTGCATTGCTGGCTGATGATTGGCCAAGCATGCACTATGACCTGCATGCTTGGGCAATCACAGTGCCATCTGTACAGAGAGCCGTAATTGGCCAAAGCCACGGTGGCTTTGGCCAATTATGGCTCAGGGGGTTTAGTACACGCCCCACACTATATAAGGCCACCTGCATGGCGGCCCTGTGTAGTGTGTTCCGGCGTTGAGAGAGAGATAGATAGACAGAGAGACAGTGTCATTTGATTTAAGTTAGATAGAGTAGGCAGGCGAGTCAGTTAGCTGCACTTACAGTGTATTGTGTATATACTGTATATACATCCTAGGTGTTGTATATATATATATATATATATATATATATATATATACTGATATATATACACTGTATTCAGTTTAGCTAGATCCGTTCCTGTTATTCTCTTCCTACTGACATGCAGGCAGGTGTTTTTACAGTATTTACAGCTACCTGAAGAAAATTTCTGGTCTTCTTCTGATCCTATTAGTCTTATTAGCTACAGTATTTATAGTGTAGTGCATCCTCTGCACAGTGTGCACCTAAAGCTACCTGAAGAAAATTAGTGGTGTTCTTCTAATCCATTTAGTACAGTACCGCAGGCAGCTGCAGTATTTACAAGTTAGTGTAGTGCATCCTCTGTACAGTGTGCACCTAAAGCTACCTGAAGAAAATTAGTGGTGTTTTTTCTGATCCTATTAGTACAGTAAAGCAGGCAGCTGCAGTATTTACAAATTAGTGTAGTGCGTACTCTGCACAGTGTGCACCTAAAGCTACCTGAAGAAAATTGGTGGTGTTCTTCTGATCCTTTTAGTACCGCAGGCAGCTGTAGTATTTACAAGTTAGTGTAGTGCATCCTCTGCACAGTGTGCACCTTAAGCTACCTGATGAAGATTAGTGGTGTCCTTCTGATCCTATTAGTACAGTACCGCAGGCAGCTGGAGAATTTACAAGTTAGTATAGTGCGTCCTCTGCACAGTGTGCACCTAAAGCTACCTGAAGAAAATTGGTGGTGTTCTTCTGATCCTATTAGTATCGCAGGCAGCTGCAGTATTTACAAGTTAGTGTCGTGCGTCCTCTGCACAGTGTGCACCTAAAGCTACCTGAAGAAAATTGGTGGTGTTCTTCTGATCTTATTAGTACCGCAGGCAGCTGTAGTATTTACAAGTTAGTGTAGTGCATCCTCTGCACAGTGTGCACCTAAAGCTACCTGGTGAAGATTGGTGGTGTCCTTCTGATCCTATTAGTACAGTACCGCAGGCAGCTGCAGTATTTACAAGTTAGTGTAGTGCGCCCTCTGCACAGTGTGCACCTAAAGCTACCTGAAGAAAATTGGTGGTGTTCTTCTGATCCTATTAATACCGCAGGTAGGCAGCTACAGTATTTACAGTTAGTGTAGTGCGTCCTCTGCACAGTGTGCACCTAAAGCTACCTAAATTAAATTGGTGGTGTTCTTCTGATCCTATATTAATACCACAGGTAGGCAGCTACAGTATTTACAGTTAGTGTAGTGCATCCTCGGCACAGTGTGCACCTAAAGCTACCTGAAGAAAATTGCTGTTGTTCTGCTCCTATTAATACCACAGGCAGGAAGCTACAGTAATTACAGTTAGTGTACTGTGTCCTCTGCACAGTGTGCACCTAAAGCTACCTGAAGAAAATTAGTGGTGTTTTTCTGATCCTATTAATACCACAGGCAGGCAGCTACAGTATTTACAGTTAGTGTAGTGCATCCCCTGCACAGTGTGCACCTAAAGCTACTTGGAGACAATTGCTGTTGTTCTACTCCTATTAATACCACAGGCAGGCAGCTACAGTATTTACAGTTAGTGTACTGTGTCCTCTGCACAGTGTGCATCTAAAGCTACCTGAATTAAATTGGTGGTGTTCTTCTGACCCTATATTAATACCACAGGCAGGCAGCTACAGTATTTACAGTTAGTGTAGTGCGTCCTCTGCACAGTATGCACCTAAAGCTACCTGAAGACAATTGCTGGTGTTCTCATACTAATAATACTACAGGCAGGCAGTTGATTCTGCTAGCTGCAGTATCAGTATATATATATATATATATATATATATATATATCCCAGCTTTGTGCAGCTACATCTCACTGCAGGCCATTAGTATGTCTGGAAAGCCAACAAGGAGAGGCAGATAGTCACAAGCCAATAAAAGAGGGCAAGCAGGCTCTGTGTCTAGAGGCAACAGTGCTGGTCATGGAGACGGTGCATCTTTATCAGCACGTGGCCGTGGGACACGCTTGTCCTTTTTTCGGCAGCTGGCCGTGTTGAGCCACAGCATGCGGAAGACTTGGTAGAGTGGATGACCAAGTCGTCCTCATCCTCCTCAACCTCTCTCACCCAGGCTCAGGGTACTTTGTCTGGCAAAGCAGCTGCCAACGCAGCCTCTTCCCTCGGCTCAATGGCATCAGTTACTCCTTCCCTAGCCCCACCATGTCCTCCTGAGGAGTCCCCCGAACTGTTTGACCACAGTGTTGGGTACATAGAGGAAGGCAGTAACGTGAGCCCAGAGAGAGGGGGTGCCCAAGAAGGACAGCAATCTGGCAATCATGTTCCCCCAGCTGCAGCATATTGCCAGTTTTGCTCCAGTAATGAGGAGGGAGGGGATGATGAGGTCACTGACCCCACGTGGGTGCCTGATAGGAGAGAGGAGGCACATCACCAACGAGGCAGGATGCCCTCCAGGGGCCAGCTTAAGGGCAGCACACCGACTGCATCACACCGCAGAGCTTTGCATGTGCAGGGCGCTGCTGTCTCTGCGCGTTATTCCAAACAAGTGCATCAGATCCCACCGCTGCTATTTGCAACATGTGTCTCAAGCGTATCTCGCATGGCCAAAACATCTCCCGCTTGGGCACCACATGCTTGACCAGACATATGTTGACCTGCCATGCAGTTCATTGGCAAGCGTACCTAAAAGACCCACACCAAAAAACAAAGAGGACCTCTCCTTGCTCCTCATCAGCTGGGATCTCCAACCCCACTATACCTTCAGTCCTCTCTGAGACCTGCACTGAGAGGAATGAAGGTGTAGAATTAGGTGTGTCACAGCCAAGTACTTGTGGGCAATCTGCTATCGGTACACCGACATCAGATTGTACCAGGCAAATTTCCCTGCCCCAGCTGCTGCCATGCCGAAAGAAGTTCGCTCCCAGCCATCCACATGCCCAGCAGTTGAATGCTAGCTTGGCTAAATTGCTAGCACTTCAACTGCTGCCTTTTCAGTTGGTAGACTCTGCCCCCTTCCGTGAGTTTGTGGAACGATTCCTCAGTGGCAGGTTCCCAAACGCCACTTTTTCTCATGGAAGGCGATTCCAGTTCTCTATCGGCATGTGGAAGGCAATGTCTTGGCCTCGCTGGACAGGGCGGTCAGCGGTAAGGTGCATATTACCGCTGACTCATGGTCCAGCAGGCATGGACAGGGACGTTACCTATCTTTCACCGCGCACTGGGTGACTCTTCTGGCAGCTGGGAAGGACGCAGGACAGGGTGCAGTAGTGTTGGAGGTTGTTCCACCACCACACCTCCAAAATACTACTAGTGGTGATTCTGCCACACCTCTCTCCTCCACCCCCTCCTCTTCTTCTTCCTCCATGGCCTCTTCCTGTGCTGATTTGTCTTCAGAACCAGCAGTGCTCCGTAGGCGTTCAAGGGGCTACGCAAGCATGCAGGCCAAAAGATGCCATATAGTGCTTGAGCTGGTGTGCTTGGGGGACAGGAGCCACACTGGGGCAGAGGTTCTGTCAGCTCTGCAGGGGCAGGTTCAGAGGTGGTTGATGCAATGCCAGCTTATGGCAGGAATGGTGGTTTGCGACAATGGCACCAACCTCCTCTCTGCCCTCCGACAAGGACAACTGACCCATGTGCCCTGTTTGGCTCACTTCCTTAACTTGGTGGTGCAGCGGTTCTTGGGCAGGTACCCAGGCTTACAGGATGTCCTGAGGCAGGCCAGGAAATTCTGTGTGCATTTCCACAGGTCATATAATGCCAGTGCTCGGCTGGCTGACCTCCAAAAGGAATTTAACCTGCCCAAGAACCGCCTAATCTATTACATGCCCACCAGGTGGAACTCAACGTTGGCCATGCTGCAGCGGCTGCACATGCAGCAGAGGGCCATCAATGAGTACCTGTGCGACTATGGCACAGGACAGGGTCAGGGGAGCCTGTTTTTTTTCCCCACGCCAGTGCGCCATGATCAGGGATTTATGCACTGTCCTGTCACCATTTGAGGAGGCCACGAGGATGGTGAGCAGTGACACTGCATGCATCAGTGACACTGTCCCCCTTGTCCACCTGTTGGAGCACACGCTGCGTGGAATAATGGACAGGGCACTTGAGACAGAACAGAGGCAGGAAGAGGAGGACTTCATTAGCTCTCAAGGCCCCCTTTATCCAGACAGTGTTCCTGCGTGCCCGCCGATCACACAGGAAGAGGATGAGGAGGAGGATTGTGTCAGCATGGAGGTGGAGCCTGGCACTCAGCATCAGCAGCAGTCTTTAAGGGATCATTTACAGTCCCAAGAAACCCATGGACTTGTACATGGCTGGGAGGAGGTGACTGCGGATCATGTCATCCTTAGTGACCCAGAGGACTCCGGACCGAATGCCTCAGCAAACCTACGCTGCATGGCCTCCCTGATCCTGCAAAGCCTGCGGAAGGATCCTCATATTCGTGGTATCAAGGAGGGGGATCAATACTGGCTGGCAACCCTCCTTGATCCACGTTACAAGGGTAAGGTTGTGAACCTTATCTTGCCGTCGCAGAGGATGAAACATCTTCGGGAGGCCTTGCAGAAAGGTCTGTGCAACGCGTTCCCAAAGGCTGAGAGGTTACAAACTCCTGTTCCTGGACAACGTGTTGCTGAGGCTTCGGTCAGTCAAAGGAGTGGTGGAGAAGGTGGCCGTCTGACCGATGCGTTCAGACAATATTTTAGTCCGCAGCCCCAAGGTATGATCGGTTCCAGCAACCATCGCCAGCGTCTGTTTTACATGGTGCAGGAATACCTAGGGGCAAGATCTGACTTGGACACCTTTCCCACCGGTCTTGAGGATGGATCACTGGCCAGAGCTTGCACAGCATGCAAGTGAGCTACCGGCCTGTCTTGCATCCAGCGTTCTTTCGGAACGCACATTCAGTGCTGCTGAAGGTTTTGTAACCGGTCACAGGGTGCGCCTGTCCACCGACTCGGTCGATCGACTGACCTTCATAAAAATGAATCAGTCTTGGATCACCACCAGCTACTAAGCACCTGATTCTTATGTAACGGAATAATTTTTTTTGAAATGTCAGATCCCTTCAAGACTGCCTATGCTGATGCTGAGTGACTATCCTGTTATGCTGAGGGACTATCCTCTTCCTCCTGAATGATCATGCTGATAGCTTGTAAGAATATTTTTGGTTCTGGGTGCCGCCTCCAGTGGCAAAGGGCCAATTTTTCAGCCCCTGTTTAACAGGGGCATGTAATTACAATTTTTGATGCAATATTTTGCAAGGAGGGTTCGTTGCTGCGCTGAACTAGAGTATCTGTGAGGGGTTGCAGTGTTGTGGCACCAGCACCAGTGCCTAAGGACCAATTTTTCAGCCCCTGTTTAACAGGGGCGTGTAATTACAATTTTTGATGCAATACTTTGCAGCAGGGCTCGTTAATGCGCTCCAACTAGAGTATCTGTGAGGAGTTGCAGTGTTGTGGCACCAGCACCAGTGCCTAAGGCCCAATTTTTCAGCCCGTTTAACACGGGCATGTAATTACAATTTTTGACGAAATATTTTGCAGGAGGGCTCATTCCTGCACTCCAACTAGAGTATCTGTGAGGGGTTGCAGTGTTGTGGCACCACCACCAAAGGCCCAATTTTTCTGACTCTGTTCAACAGGGGCATGTAATTACAATTCTTGATCTAATATTTCACAGCAGAGCCCATTCCTGTGCCCACTAATGCCCCGTACACACGGTCGGATTTTCCGACGGAAAATGTGTGAAAGGACCTTGTTGTCGGAAATTCCGACCGTGTGTAGGCTCCATCACACATTTTCCATCGGATTTTCCGACACACAAAGTTTGAGAGCAGGATATAAAATTTTCCGACAACAAAATCCGTTGTCGGAAATTCCAATCGTGTGTACACAAATCTGACGGACAAAGTGCCATGCATGCTCAGAATAAATAAAGAGATGAAAGCTATTGGCCACTGCCCCATTTATAGCCCCGACGTACGTGTTTTACGTCACCGCGTTTAGAACGATCGGATTTTCTGACAACTTTGTGTGACCGTGTGTATGCAAGACAAGTTTGAGCCAACATCCATCAGAAAAAATCCTAGGATTTTGTTGTCGGAATGTCCGAACAAAGTCCGACCATGTGTACGGGGCATTAGAGTAACTGTGAGGGCTTACAGTGTTGTGGCAACACCAACACCTAAGGCCCCAATTTCTGCAGAGTATATAGGGCAGGCCTCTACTTTCAAACATGCAACTTACAAACGACTCCTACTTGCAAACGGAAGGAGACAACAGGAAGTGAGATGAAATCTACCCCTAGGAAGGGAAATTCTCTCCTGTAAGAGTTAATATGGGAAAAATGTGTCTCCGCTCCACTGATGCTTTATCACCAATCCTTGTTTCACTAAAAACCCCAAATTGTCAAAAAACATTTGTCATTGGGACAGAAAGTGAGGAGAAATCTTCTGAAGAGGTGCACAAACAGTAAAACAAATGTCACAGGGGTGATAACCCTTCTCTATGTTTTCCAAAAAGCTTAAAAATAGATTTTTTGGCTGGAGCTACACTTTAAAAATGTACCAGTTCAAAATTACAAACGGATTCTACTTAATAACAAACCTACAGTCCCTGTCTTGTTTGCATCGCCTGTATACTGCTGTTCAGAGTACATAGGGCCTGGGGGCCCCACGCCTTTCCTTTTTTTAATTTGGGTGCGGGGTTCCCCTAAATATCCATGCAAGACCCAAAGGGCCTGGTAATGGACTGGGGGGCAGGGGTTTACCCCTGCCGTTTGTCTCACTGATTTTCATCCATATTGCCGGGATATTACATTACATTACATTACATTAAAGCCGCAAGCAGTTTTAAATGACTTTTATTCCTTTAAAAATGTCATTTTGTGCAGGGACTGTTCTAAGCAAGGTAAACACGCGCCACTTTACAGGCATACTATAGACACCCCCCAGGTACGATATTTAAAGGAATATTTCACTTTTTTTCACAAGCATCATTAAAATCACTGCTCCCGAAAAAATGGCCGTTTTTAAAACTTTTTTTGCATTGATACATGTCCCTGGGGCACCCGGGTCCCCAAACCCTTTTTAGGACAATACCATGCAAATTAGCTTTTCAATTTAGCATTTTTGATTTTGAATGTTCGAGTCCTATAGACTTCAATGGGGTTCTAAAGTTTGCGCAAATTTTTGGTCCGTACGCAGGTTCTGGTGATAACCGAACCGAACTGGGGGGCGTTCGGCTCATCCCTACTCGCAGCTATAATGAATTGTCGGTCCGGCAATACACATAAAAGTTCATTAATAAAAGCAGCATGGGATTCCCCCACAGGGGAACCCCGAACCAAAATTAAGAAAAAAAAATGCGTGGGGGTCCCTCGAAATTCCATACCAGGCCCTTCAGGTCTGGTATGGATATTAAGGGGAACCCCGCGCCAAATTTTTTTTAAAAAATGGCGCGGGGGTCCCCCTCAAAATCCATACCAGACCCTTCAAGTCTGGTATGGATTTAAAGGGGAACCCCATGCCAAAATTTAAAAAAAATGGTGTGGGGGTTCCCCTAAAAATCCATACCAGACCCTTATCCGAGCACACAACCTGGCAGGCCACAGGAAAAGAGGGGGGATGAGAGTGCGCCCCCCCTCCTGAACCATACCAGGCCACATGCCCTCAACATTGGGAGGGTGCTTTGGGGTAGCCCTCCAAAGCACCTTGTCTCCATGTTGATGGGGACAAGGGCCTCATCCCCACAACCCTTGCCCGATGGTTGTGGGGGTCTGCGGGCGGGGGCTTATCGGAATCTGGAAGCCCCCTTTAACAAGAGGACCCCCAGACCCCCCCCTGTGTGAAATGGTAATGGGGTACAAAAGTACCCCTACTATTTCACAAAAAAAGTGTCAAAAATGTTAAAAATGACAAGAGACAGTCTTTGACAATTCTTTTATTTAAAGTCTTCTTCTTTCCATCTTCTTCGGGTCCTCTTCCTTCGGTTTCTTCCTCCATCTTCTTCTTCCTCTGGTTCTTCCTCCGATCCTCTGCTTCTTGCTCCGGTGTTCTCGTCCGGCATCTTCCTCCGCGGCATCTTCTTCCCCGCTTCATTCTTGGACCGCTCCGCATCCATGGAAGGCTCTTCTGACACTTCTTATATAACGGAGGGCGGGGCCACCCGGTGACCCCGCCCCCTCTGACGCACAGGGACTTGACGGGGACTTCCCTATGGCTTTCCTCGTGATGTCAGAGGGGGCGGGGTCACCCGTTACTTAACTGGGTGACCCCACCCCCTCTGACATCATGGGGAAAGCCATAGGGAAGTCCCCATCAAGTCCCCGTGCGTCAGAGGGGGGTGGGGTCACCGGGTGGCCCCGCCCTCCATTATATAAGAAGTGTCAGAAGAAAAGCGTCACACAGCGGGAGCCTCCCATGGATGCAGAGCGGCCCAAGAAAGAAGTGGGGAAAAAGACGCCATGGAGGAAGATGCCAGACAAGAACACCAGAGCAAGAAGCAGAGGATCGGAGGAAGAAGCAGAGGAAGAAGAAGATGGAGGAAGAAACCAAAGGAAGAAGGAAGGAAGAAGGAAGAAAACCCAAAGAAAATGGAAAGAAGAAGACTTTAAATAAAGGAATTGTCAAAAAACTGTCTCTTGTCATTCTTGTCAACATGGGGACAAGGTGCTTTGGAGGGCTACCTCAAAGCTCCCTGCCAATGTTGAGGGCATGTGGCCTAGTACGGTTCAGGAGGGGGGCGCTCTCTCGTCCCCCCTCTTTTCCTGCAGCCTGCCAGGTTGCGTGCTCGGATAAGGGTCTGGTATGGATTTTTGGAGGGACCCCCACGCCATTTTTTTTTTACATTTTGGCACGGGGTTCCCCTTAAAATCCATACCAGACCTGAAGGGTCTGGTATGGATTTTGAGGGGGACCCCCACGCCATTTTTTTTTAAATGTTGGCACGGGGTTCCCCTTACTATCCATACCAGACTTGAAGGGCCTGGTATGGAATTTGGGGGGACCCCCACGCAATTTTTTTGTTTAAATTTTGGTTCGGGGTTCCCCATAACATTCATACCAGACCCGAAGGGTCTGGTAATTGACTGGGGGAATCCCATGCCATTTTTTTCAATGACTTTTATATGTATTGCCGGGACCGACAATTCATTATAGCCGCGAGTACTTTTAAATTACTTTTTTCCTTTATGCCCCGTACACACGGTCGGATTTTCCGATGGACATTGTCCGATCGGAGCGTGTTGTCGGAAATTCCGACTGTGTGTGGGCGCCATCGGACATTTTCCATCGGATTTTCCGACACACAAAGTTGGACAGCAGGAGATAAAATTTTCCGACAACAAAATCCGATCGCTTCAATTCCGACCGTGTGTGGCCTGTTCCGACGCACAAAGTTCCACGCATGCTCAGAAGAAATTCCGACACGGGACAGCTCGTTCTGGTAAACTTAGCGTTCGTAATGGATAAAGCACTTTCGTCACGCTGCAATGTTCAAAATGGTTTAATACAGCGCACTCTCTTCTTCTTTATAATGTGACAAGAATTAAGTCGTTTTGATGCTCATATTCACACACACTTCTCACAAACTTTTTTCGTTACTATTTATCGGGATTCCCTCAATATATTTTGATTTCTCACATCTGACAACATATTTTTTTTTTTTTTTTTTTTTTTTTACTTTAATGTAGAATCTTTTTTTGTGTTTCTCTTTTTTTTTTTTTTTTTTGGTGATTTTGATTTGTACTCCCGAAAATGTTTGTGTGTTTTTTGTGACAAGTTCCCACAACACCATTGATATGTTGTTCTATTTAATCTGTAGGAGGAGATTGTTTGGTGTTGTTGTCCCTTGTTAATTTCACATTGTACTTTAGAAATGTACCTGAATACTCACCAACAAACTGTCCTTTTTGGATGAAAACACACACAGGAGAGTAGAATTTACCTAAAAATATTTTATTAAGGGGTCACAACTATAAACAAAGAGGGAGGCAACGCTGGAGAAACTGCAGAAGTGGGCGAAGCCTTGGACCCCCAGGGCAGACATCAATTATTTAAAAGCAAAATTGGTGGCCTGAGGAGTCCTTATCTAAGGGAGAGCAGTCTGGTCCAGAAGTCCCAGAGATCCGGAAAGCAGCAGATGACATCTGTGTCCCCAGGCTGTGGTCATACGAGAGACTGCATCTTCTGTCAGACCAGACTGAACCCAGGGTCATCACTCTTTGGTCTTCTTTCCACGCTTCCTTCCAGCCTTTGGCTGTGGTGGTGGAGTTGTGGCAGCAGGAGGAGGAGGAGGAGGAGGATGGTCCATCTCAATGACATCCGTCTTGGGTGTCAGTTCCCCACTCTCCCCCTTACGAAGGACTTTATAAATCAGGTCCTCAGAAATCTTGCGTTGGCCCTCCTGCATGCCCTGCAATTTGGTGGCAGCCATGCAGGCAAAGGCCTCTTCAGGACTGGGGAAGGCTCTGAGGGACGCAGAAGCCTCCTGGATCAGCCTGTACGCTGAATCCTGCACAGGACTGGGAGTGGCCTTCCTGGCCCTTTTATATGGCAGGCGGAGGGGAAGGACCTGAGACTCAGGCTGCGACTTGTCCCTGGCTTCTCTTGGCTGCCACTTAGCCCCGCCTCCTCCTGGCTGCCACTAATCCCCGCCTCCTCCTGACTGCCACATTCCACAGCCTCCTCCTGGCTGAGGTCTTCCTGTGTATGAAAAAGGGACATAGTTTTAGTATTGTTTTCATCAATCACACACAATTTTCACCTCCTGACTGCTGCAAATTCAATGTTAACAAATATAACAGACTATCCTTCTGAGCCCAGCATTTTGCATTCTTGTCCCAATTTTGGGTGCCCACTACTGTCTATTGATATGTAAAACACTTTCAAGCAGCAATTAGTGATCAATAATAACATCTAATAAACATCATTTATTGATTGACCAGAAATCTGTAGAAGAATGCTATACCTGACTCCAGCCTGGCTCCTCCACTTCTTCCTGGCTGGAAGGCCTAGGTTGGACATCAGAAGCCTCAGCTGGTGTGGAAGGAAGCGTGGAAGGAAGAGTAGAGAGGGATTCCCTGACTTCAGTGTGGTCTGACAGAAATCGCAGTCTCTCATAGTACCACAGCCTGGGGACATAAATGTCATCTGCTGCAGCTCCGGACCTCTGGGAATCTGTGACCTTCTTGCGCTCCCTCAGATATGTGCTCCTCAGGCCACCAATTTTAGCTTTTAAATAAGGGATGGTTGCTGTGGGGACCACCGGCTTCACCAACTCCAGCAGTTTCTCCAGCGCTGCCTGCCTCTTCTGTTTGTGGTTATAGTGGGGGTGTCTGACCTGCCACAGACAGGGCAGCTCTCTGTACTTGTCAATAAACAGGGGCAGGAAATTGTGGTCGTTGAACCCATCCATTTTCTCTGCAAGACACAACACAAGACAAACCCTAATGTCAGGCCAAACTCCCCTAATCTTGTTACAATATAGGCTTCAATTTCGAAGCAGTATAGGCCCAAGTTTAGATCCTACCTTCGTTAGCACGATCGGCGTCTCCGATGCTCCTTCCTCCGCTCACAGATCGTACGTAAGACGCGCGTGTTACGATTTATACACACTGCGCATGCGTATAACTCCGCCCGCCCCTGACGTTCTTTCTATTCTATTCCCCGCCCCTTTTTGTTCGGCGCAGTGGAGGAAGAGCACATGGCGGATAGACAGCAGGATAGTGCTAAGTACAGCAACGAGGAGGAGGAGGAGGAGGAAAGGCCGGAGCCTGAAACGTCCCGATCCAGAAGGAGATTAAAGGACTCAAATATGTCCTTTGGGGAGATGTTGGAAATGGTGGACATCCTGAAGAAGGCCGACTATGATGGAAAGTATGGGCCTTACCCCAACCACAATGTCCGAAAGGCCAAGATCATGGCGAAAGTGGTCAGGAGTCTGCACCGGAAATTTGGGGTACGACGATCGAAAGATCAGCTCAGGAAGCGGTGGTCGGACCTGAAATTACGAGAACATGAGCAGTACAGAAAGATCCGGAGAGTGCTGCAAAAAAGTAAGTAGTTGTGCTGTGTTCCTATTGTTCTTGTGTTTATTACGTTTGTGCTCCTCCATGTGCTTTTAGGAACTGTTGTACAGTTTAAAATGGCAACTTTCATGTTCATGGGCACATTATTCGTTCGGATCACACATTTTTTTTTCGGACTATAAAATACCATTGTTTAGGCCATATGCATTTGGCCACCATTTTGAGGCCCTATACTTGTCTTCAAAGAATTGGGTTGTGTAGATGGCTTTGTTACTAGAATGAAATGCAAATTAGATTCTGTGTAAGGAGAGGACACTCAGCAGCTGTTTTCACATCTGGACACTGGAGCACTAGTGTGGGACACAAGAACACCATTTTTATTAGGGGGGCCACACAGGTGCTCCAGTGTATACTATAGGGGGGGCTACATCTGTGAAGCTTGTACTAAACAGGTAAAGTATTGCAGCTTGACAAAGGACACTAAAAAAGCTACATCTTGGAAATCTGCTAAAATAGACAATTGTACCCCACTTCCAAACAATGTTTCATCTTTAGAGTTCTGCCATCAAATATCTGTGTGCTAATTATACCATTTTTGTTTTACATAGGGGAGAAAAGACTCGGAGGACACCCCTCATCCCAGGAGACCAGAGACCCCCCCCCTCTGGAAGAAGGGGAAATCCACCCAACACAAGATGAGCAGGAGGATGAAGACGTGTTGGAACTAGTCACCACAACAGGTGAGTGTCTGCGACCACAGGCTCAGCTAAGAGATGGATGGCGGCATTTTTTTTAGACCTAATTTATTTTGGGTTTCCTTTCTTTTTAGGTGATCGTGAGGTTGTGGATGAAGATCCTTTCACATCCAAAAGTGCCCAGATCCTGATCGGGGAGATCATGGGGTGTAATTTACAATTGGAAAACATCAAGCAAAACATCAATGATGTTATTCCAAAATATAAAAACATCATTGATGTTTTGGGGCGAGTTTAAAGCCCCTCAAAATCACTTTCTTCTTTTGTCTGCTACAATGTGTGAAATGTTTTTGTGATTTTTCCCAAAGCCAAATTTGGAGGATGCACACAGTGTGCCAACATGTGCTATCTGCCATCACGGGAGATCAATGGACGCGTTTTGGGGGTGCAACCCCTTCCTCAATAATAAAGTAGGGGTGAGGAAGGGCTTTCTCCCCAAAAACACGTCCCTTCATCCCCCGTGATGGCAGATAGCACATGTTGACATTGGGAAATTTGTGTGCATCTTCCAAATTTGGCTTTTCCTGGGGTGATTTCCCCCCATCTGAACACTATATCAAACACAGTTCCTAAATACTCATGTCTGATATTGCCTTCAAGTTCTACCAAATGTGAACTTTGTAAGATCAAGATTTGTGTCTTTCTTGTTGGTTTTACACATGCCTGTTTTCTATAAAATGCACATTTTGATTTTGGATAATGACACCACAAAAATTGTTATACAACAAACATGTTGGTTTGTCAGAAAAACCTTTGGTAAATGCACATGTGATTGTGCTGGTATTAAAAAGATTGCTCATCAAGAATGTGTGGATTATTGTCTCAACGCTACAACACTTTTGGGGTGATGTAATTGTTGTTTTATGAGAAAATGGGGGTAATTTCCTAAGGGCAAATCCACTTTGCACTACAAGTGCAGTTTCAGTGCAGTTGCAAGTGCACTTGTAGTGAAAAGTGTCTTTGCATTTAGTAAATAACAGCCAACAGTGCTTTGTATAAGGTTACACAATCACGATATTTTCTGCACTCCACACATTTCTGTCAGGGTCAGCTAAAACAAACACAAGCAGTAAATGTCCACAAAGAAGAGCCTGGGGGGAGATGCCTGTCGAGAACTTGAGGTCCTGCAGACTTCTCCCTGTGGCCAAATACCGCAAGGTAGCGACCAACCTCTGCTCCGGAGTGATGGCTTGCCTCATGGAGGTATCCTGCCTGCTGATATAGGGGGTCAGCGAAGCCAACAAACGGTGAAATACGGGGTCCATCATCCGGAGAAAGTTCCTGAAATCATCAGGATTATTCTCACGGATCTCACAGAGCAAAGGCATATGAGAGAACTGGTCACGCTGAAGCAACCAATTCTTGGTCCATGAACTCCTCCTCGCCCTGTTCATGGACTGGACTTGTGTCAAGGTCAGGACCCCAACACCAAGCCCCCGCACAGCACGAACTCTACGAGGAGTACGCATACGAAACATGGCTAGAAAACGGTCGGCTGCTCAGAACGAAGTAACAGAACGCACTGAAGAACAGCAAAGCCTGTGAAGAGCGACAAGATCGCACAGAAAACTCCGATACGAACTGACTGCACGCACTGAAGAGCAAATACAAACCCACAAGCACAAACTGAACGGCAGAAAACGATCTGAAAGCCACGAGTCTGAAAAAGCGCGAATCGTCTCTCACCAAACTTTTACTAACACGAGATTAGCAAAAGGAGCCCAAAGGGTGCCGCGCTTGGTTCTGAACCGGCCTTTTCTAGTCTCGTCGTACGTGGTGTACGTGACCGCGTGGTTGTCGATCGGAAATTCCGACAACTTTGTGCGACCGTGTGTAGGCAAAACAAGTTTGAGCCAACATCCGTTGGAAAAAATCCGAGGATTTTGTTGTCGGAATGTCCGAACAAAGTCCGACCGTGTGTACGGGGCATTAGAAATGTCATTTGCTCTCGGACTGTTCTAAACACGGGAAACATGCGCCATTTTACAGGCATACTATAGACACCCCCCAGGTACGAAATTTAAAGGAATATTCCACTTTTATTGTTTCACTTTAAGCATTATTAAAATCACTGCTCCTGAAAAAAACGGCCATTTTTAAAACTTTTTTTGCATTGATACATGTTCCCTGGGGCAGGACCCAGGTCCCCAAACACTTTTTATGACAATAACTTGCATATAAGACTTTAAAATTAGCACTTTTGATTTTTCATGTTCGTGTCCCATAGACTTTAACGGTGTTCGCGTGTTCGAGCAAATTTTTTTCCTGTTCGCATGTTCTGCTGCGAACCGAACCGGGGGGGTGTTTGGCTCATCCCTACTCCAGATGGATGGAAAATAGGGTTTCCATCTGTCTGGATTTCAGACAGGATCGGAACTGATATCGGCAGATGTCAGCGGACATGTCACCTGTCTGAATGGAACGTCCGATCAGGTCCGCCTGAAAAGCTGACAGGTGGACCTGATTGGAAAGCCCGTGTGAAATTGGCCTAAGGGTCATTTCACGCAGACATCATCCATTCAGTCATGTTTTTTCAAAGAAAAAACGGATTCAGCCTACATCAGTTTACATCAGTTTTCAGTTCAGTTCGGTTCAGTTTACATCACTTAATATCATTTTTTTATCCATTTTTACATCAGTTTTTTTACATCCGCCAGCTTGAGTCCTTAAGGATAAGTTCACCTTTCATAACATGTTACGTGTTGCACCCCTATTCAGGGTGTTACATGGTTACGAACGGACCGACCCCTTTGCACCCCCCTGCTCCCTGATGTGAAAGCTACTGGGATCTTCTCCCTCCTCACTAGCTGTTTAAAAAACTTGACTGAGCGAAGATCTGCCTGTCCAGCCGCATCACTCATTCACGGTGTCCTGTGAATGGAAAACGACAAGGTTCAGCAGCCTTTGCGGCTGTTGGCTTGTAGTTTCTGACAGGAAAACTCAATGAACTACCAATGTGAGTGCTGTAGTAGTTCATTGAGTCTTCCTGTCAGAATGTATCAGCTTCCTCATACGAGGTATGAGCCAGCCGATACACTGACAGATCTACAGGAGACCTGCATGGCACCAGTCATTTGCTGATCACTGGTGCAATGCTTTACAGGCTCCTGCAACAAAAAATAATAAATGTAATTTTTTTTTACCTCCAAAAAAATGTGCATTTATTATTTATTTTTAAAAAGTGAATTTTGCTTTTAACGACTGGAGTCCAGGAGATTTTTTTCAATTTTTTTTCTTTTCACATGAACAAAAAATAATTTTATGTCTGAAGATTATCTAAAACACCCAAACATTATATATTTTCTGAAAGAAGACACCCTAAAGAATAAAATTGTGGTAGTTCCAATTGTTTATGTCACATGATTTTAGCACATGATTTTTGCCTTTAACGACTGGAGTCCAGGAGATTTTTTTCAATTTTTTTTCTTTTCACACGATCAAAAAATAATTTTATGTTTGAAGATTACCTAAAACACCCAAACATTATATATTTTCTGAAAGAAGACACCCTTGAGAATAGAATTGTGGTAATTCCAATTGTTTATGTCACATGATTTTAGCACAACAGTTTATGAAATGCAGAATTTCAGGAAAAAAATACACTAAAGTTAATTTTAGGCGCATAAACACAATAAATTACCCAATTTTTTGTTACACTATAAAAGGTGAAGTTTCACCAAGTTAATAAATACTCAACATGTCAAGTATTAAAATTGGGCAAGCTCCTACAGGTCATCAGTTTAGAGTTATCCAGGAGCTCTGGTGCTAAAATGACTGATCTCACTCTAGTGTGCGTGATGATATGTAACATGTGCAGCGCCATTGCCGGTTTTGTATGTAGGTGCTCCAACGCATGGGTTTTTGTATGTATGCATGCGTATATGGGGGTGGGGGGGGGGGGCTCAAACATGTTTTTGTTTTTTTTAATTCTTTTAATTTTTTTTTTTTTACAAATGACTTACTTGCTATGACATAGGGGACCAATACTCCCTATGTGATAGCATGTAGGTGACAGGCCCTCTTTATGGAAAAGAGGGCAGTGTGTGTAAGGAGAGGGGCAAGATAGGAGAGGAGCAGTGTTTACAGTGAGGGGGTAGTGTGTACATACAAGATCTCTCACCTGCTTGCTCTGAATGTTGTCATACCTGGCTCCAAATGCAATTGCCGACTCCTTTGTTCACTTTAAAAGGAGTTGTCATTTGGCCCACCACTAAAGGAAACAAAGGGGTGGGCACTCCCGGGGACTGTTTGAATCTTGCACAAATTTCCTATGTGTTTTAGGAGCCTTACTCTGCCCCTTTATCAGGGCTTACAAGAGAAGCTGGAGATGTGGATAAAATCAGGATAATTGTAAACTGAAAAATATTTAACCCCTTTAGCTTTTGCAAAAAAATGCGTGTCAGTGCTAAATTGGTCAATCTGTGGATGCCGCAATACATGTAGACATACAGGCACTAAATAATAGATGTAAATAGATTCAGTGCTTAAAATAATATTAAAATGATCCCATGTATATCAAAAAAGGTATTAAGTCTGTATAGATAAAGAGATAAAGTGCATAATAACAATTTACGATGTGATCAACAACTGTAGTGATGTGGTGTTTACACCACATACATAGTGCAAGAAGAAAATGTCCTTTAAAACAATGACGAATAATAAAGTTCATAAAAAACAAAGATGATCAGCAGTGTAGGAACCTCCACCTTGGTGTTCTTGCCTCCACCAAACAAAGAGTGCAAACTCACCAGAACCAATTGCTGTCTAACATGTAGAACAGCAAAACTTGTTCATTAGTCTCTGTTATTCCTCTCTAGGGGTGCATGCAGTATTCACTGGATATAAATATTCTTTCTAGCTTAATATATGGACATCAGAGGGAAAATTCACATGCGTCTGTTCGGACAGTGAATTACCAATACCAGAGAAAAAAAGGCTTATAGTGTAGTATTTATTTCCAACCAGAGATTTAAAAAGTATATAAATTCATAAAAAACACACAGTAGTTCATAAAATTAAAGTACTATGACATATGCTGCTGGGTCACATCAGTTACATCTAATGCCACCCAACTACGAAAAGAATGGCGGCTGGATGTCAAGCGTATCACAGTAGTTCATAACATCTGCATATGTATGTTCCAGAATAAATGCTGATAACAAACAACTTACATCAGGTTCCACCACCACTCTGAGACAGAATGGCAGCCAGACCTCAGGCATGTAAGATAGAGCTCAGCTGTTACATAGCTCTGTTAGGTGGGTGGAGCTTTTTATGAGTTCATGGCTTTGCATCTCTTACTGGGCTGCTCAGCCTGTCAGACCTGCAGTGCAGACCCAATGAGAAGTTTTGGAACACTTTCCTAGACTTTGTGCTACAAGTCTAAAAGGCAGTGCATAGGCATGTAGACAGGAAGAGAAGCTGGCAGCTGCCAAATTAGCATGTAAATAAAAAAAAAATGAATGTGGTAAATGACAGCATCGAGGTTCGGGGTGCTAAACAGCAAATGCAAAGCACATGCCCTGGGTGTTTAGCGCTAGTGGCACCCCTGAAATTACAAAAGGTTCATCTTTTTTCCAGGGTCCTTTTTTTTAGATGTTATAACTGGAAGAAGATTAATTTTTAGGGCTCCAATTTCATTCTTGTTCAACATGGCTAAGTGTCAACATATATTTCAGTTTCCTTAAGAACACTTAGAGATGCAGTATTATATTTTATACTCTTCGAAACACGTGCTTCCCTGTGCAATTAATTTATGACATAGGATAGAACAGACATTACAATAACATTGCTGTAAGCACAGAGGTCGTATTTTAAAACCTGGAATGTAATAAAGCAGCAAATAATTTCAGTATATCTAGTTGACACATGTAATAAGTTATTTCTAAGAATGGGAAAATAAAATAATGTTCCTCAATGGAAATGGAACTTTCCCCTTATACTGTGGGGTATTATGCAGGAAATGTTATTAGAGTTTGGCAAGATCTAATTCTGATTTATCCTGCAAGTTATATGCTTCCTAGACATTTTGGTTTTCAGAAATAAGGGAAAATAAATGTTGAATTTTCAGCTTGGCACAAGCAATACATTTACTAGAAAAGGAAACACAAATTTGTGCTTGCTTTGCTTATATGCCCTTACAAATACACTGGAGTAATAAAATGTTGGCGGATACCAATACTTTTTAAACACAATCTATTTTTTAGTATATCCAGAGATACCATGCAACTATAAAAACATAATGTATTGCCTTTTCTTTTCTTGTGTTTTAAGAACTGTCACCACAGAATTAATCTGGTGCAAACATTGATTCACTTACACTTAGCTTGCCTGTGTCAGTACTGTAACTGCAGACAAAGCATAGGATCAAGGAAAGTGTTTTCTTTACATACTTGTTTTATTCCCAGGCTTCAATTCCAGGAGCAATAAATGATGACTGTGAGGCAAATGTCAGTTGTAATTGGTAAATTGCAAACCTAAAGAAATCCTTGATGCATTCGTTCTTCTTGGTCCTGGTCTAGTGACCTGCACACTTCACACAATTTCTAAACTCAAAGTGGTATTAAAGTCTTTCTTTTTTTTTTTTTTTAACCACTTTACCTCCAGAAGGTTTATCGCCGCCCCCTTCCTGACCAAAATTTATGTCCTTTTTTCCCATAAATAGAGCTTTCTTTTGGGGCTATTTTTTGCGCTAGAAACAAAGAATGACCAACAATTAAAAAAAATATATATATTCTTCTCTAAAACACATCCAATAAAAAAAAAAATAAAAATAAAATTTCTTCATCAATTTAGGCCTATATGTAGTCTGCTACATATTTTTGGTAAACAAAATCCCAATAAGCGTATATTGATTGGTTTGTGCAAAAGTTGTATTCATTTATTTTATTTTTTACTAGTAATGGCGGCAATCAGCGACTTATAGTGGGACTGCGATATTGCAGTAGAAATATCGGACGCCTGACACTTTTGACACTTTTTAGGGGACCAGTGACATTTTTAAAGTGATCAATGCTAAAAAAAATGCACTGTCACTGTACTAATGTCACTGAAAGGGAAGGGAAGGGAAGGTTAACATCAAGGGTGATCAAAGGGTAAACTGTGTGCCTAGCTAATGTTTCAGTGGCTTTGGGTTGGTGCTTTTACTAGTGGAAGACATGGATCGTGTTTGTTTACAAAGGCAGACTGGAATTCTGTCAGTGTACCGAACGATCAGTGTGTGGCGGCGGACATCAGGTCCATGGGACCCTCTGATCAGCTCCCACTGTGTAAAATCACAGCGGGAGAGAGCCGCCGGCAGCGCGCACTTGTTCCCGAAAACCAGAAGTGTAAAATCACGTATACAGTTGTGCTCATAAGTTTACATACCTTGGCAGAATTTATGATTTCTTGGCCATTCTTCAGAGAATATGAATGATAACACAAAAACTTTTCTTTCACTCATGGTTAATATTTGGCTGAAGCCATTTATTATCAATCAACTGTATGTTTACTCTTTTTAAATCATAATGAGCACAGAAACTACCCAAATGACCCTGATCAAAAGTTTACATACCCCAGTTCTTAATACTGTGTATTGCTCCCTTTAACATCAATGACAGCTTGAAGTCTTTTGTGGTATTTGTGGATGAGGCTCTTTATATGGAAAAACTGCCCATTCCTCTTGGCAAAAAGCCTCCATTTCCTGTAAATTCTTGGGCTGTCTTGCATGAACTGCGCGTTTGAGATCTTCCCAGAGTGGCTCAATGATATTGAGGTCAAGAGACTGAGATGGCCACTCCAAAACTGGGTCGACTTGGCCTTGTGTTTTGGATCATTGTCATGTTGGAATGTCCAAGTACGTCCCATGCACAGCTTCTTGGCTGATGAATGCAAATGTTCCCCCAGTATTTTTTGATAACATACTGCATTCATTTTGCCATCAATTCTGACCAAATATTCTGTGCCTTTGTAGCTCACACATCCCCAAATCATCAGCGATCCACCTCCGTGTTTCACAGTAGGAATGGTGTACCTTTCATCATAGGTCTTGTTGACTCCTCTACAAATGTAGCGTTTATGGTTGTGGCCAAAAAGCCCACTTTTGGTCTCATCACTCCAAATGACTTTTTGCCAGAAGGTTTGAGGCTTGTCTCTGTGCTGTTTGGTGTATTGTAAGTGGGATACTTTGTGGCATATGTGTAGTAATGGCTTTCTTCTGGCGACTCGACCATGCAGCCCATCTTTCTTCAAGTGCCTCCTTATTGTGCATCTTTAAACAGCCACACCACATGTTTTCAGAGAGTCCTGTATTTTACCTTAAGTTATTTGTGGGTTTTTCTTTGCATCCCAAACAATTTTCCTGGCAGTTGCAGCTGAACGTGGTTTGGTTTCAAAAGCCCTCATTTTCCACTTCTTGATTAGATTGTGAACACTAAAAACTATCAGAGGAATCCGCGCTTAGGATATTTGTAACTGCTGGCTCCCTGTACAAAGGTTTTTTAATAAAAGAAGTAATATGGAGTCACTCTATGCAGATCGTTTCTTCTTTTTTATAACATATATATGTGGATATCTGGCCGGGAATTACGCTGCAGAGGGGAGACAGCGGAGTCTCCTTTCTTTTTGCCCATGGATGGTCCTTTGCCCTGAAGCTGGGAACTAGGGGGATATCGTACTCCGTGAACAGGATCATATACTTCACACTTGTACCCCTGCAGAGGTGAAGCGCTCTGGTGAGTGAAAACACATTAGGGGAGCACAGTCACTATTGCCAGCACGTTCTTTGTTCATATCTACTTTTTAAAAAAACTTTCACTAACTGGATGAAGCACTATGTCACTTTTTATGGACACTTATTTTTGATAATTAGATTTTTTTGGTTTGCTATCAGATATCACCAACAGCAGTTTTACTAGTCACTTTTTACATTCATTTTATATATGTTTATATACGTACTACACAGCTTGCTAGTGATGACTGATGAGTACTAGTAACACCAGTTGATAATTTTATTTATTGATTGCATTTCTACTTGAGCATTTTTATTTATTATTTATATTTTTTATTTTTATCTGCACATATCATTTTCTAGCACATGTCACTTTATATCATTACATGATAGGAAGGATTTGTCCCTGCTGGACATACACGTTTTTTTTCACTATATATCTATATGTATGTATATATGTATGTGTATATATACCGTATTTATCGGCGTATAACACGCACCGGCGTATAACACGCACCTCAATTTAGGAGGGAATTTTAAGGAAAAAAAACTTTTAGGAGGGAAGTTGAAGGGAAAAAAACTTACATTTAAATGCCCATCATTGCAGCCTTCTCAGTGCAGCCTTGCCCCAGTCCAGCCTTGCCCAGTGCAGCCTTGTCAGTGCAGCCATGTCAGTGCAGCCTTGCTAGTGCAGCCATGTCAGTGCAGCCTTGCTAGTGCAACCATGTCAGTGCAGCCATGTCAGTGCAGCCATGTCAGTGCAGCCTTCCCCAGTGTCCAGTCCAGCCTTGCCCCAGTCCAGCCTTGCCCCAGTCCAGCCTTGCTGAAGCCTGTGAGCTTCAAAATCGCCGACCGCGATTTGAAAATGGCGCCGCCGGCGCCGAAATACACAGAGCCGGTCCTCGGCTCTTCTCGGCGGCTCTCGTTTACATTCGGTTCCACTCGGACGGTGAGCGGAGCTATCCGAAACTAGCCGAGTATACTCGGCTAGGTTCGGGCGGCGCTCGAGTGAAACCGAAAGCCGCCGAGAAGAGCCTAGGACCGGCACTGAGTATTTCGGCGCCGGCGGCGCCATTTTCAAATCGCGGTCAGCGATTTTTTAATTCTGACAGGTCAGAATCGCAGGGGATCGGCGTATAACACGCACCCGCGATTTTCCCCTGATTTTAAGGGGAAAAAAGTGCGTGTTATACGCCGATAAATACGGTATATATATATATATATATATATATATATATATATATATATATATATAGCAGATCCTTTGACAATTCTTTTGCTTTCCCCATGACTCAGAATCCAGAAACGTCAATGCAGCACTGGATGAAAGATGCAAGGGTCTGTCAGGAGTCCAGAAACTTATTGACCTTTTATACGCACACACTAATTACAAGCAAACAGATCACAGATGAGGATGGTTACCTTTAATAGCCATTCAAACCCCTTTGTGTCAACTTGTGTGCATGGTATCAAGCCAAAATCACCAGGGTATGTAAACTTTTGATCAAGGTAATTTGGGTAGTTTCTGTTGTCATTGTGACTTAAAAAGAGTAAAACACAGTTGATTGATAATAAATGGCTTCAGCCAAACACTAACCATGAGTGAAAGAAATGTTTTTGTGTTATCATTCATATTCTCTGAAAAATGGCCAAGAAATCATAAATTCTGTCAGGGTATGTAAACTTGAGAGCACAACTTTATATACATGATTCTGAACACCCCGCCACCCTGTAGCAGTAAATCTTCTATGGGGCGGTCGGCAAGTGGTTAAATAACAAAATGTTATACTTACCTGCTTTGTGCAGCGGTTTTGCACAGAGAAACCTGCATCCTCCTCTTCTTGGTTATCTCGCAGGCACTCCTGGCCCCTCCCACCTGCTGAGTTCCCCCTGAGCAAGCAGCTTGCAATGGGGGCACCCAAGCAGGCTCATCCCAGAGCTGTGGCTCTGCATGTCTATTCACACACAGAGCCATGGCTTGGACCTGCCCCCCCCACCTGATCAGTGGCTGTGATTGACAGCAGCAGGAGCAGAGGCACTCATACACATCACTGGATTTAGATGGCACTCAGGTAAGTATTAGGGGGGCTGGGGGGCTGCTGCACAGAGAAGGTTTTTTACCTTCATGCACAGAATGCATGAAGGTAAAAAAAAACCTTGAGCCTTTAGAACCACTTCAAGGAGGGCCTGTCTGCTTCTAGTAGTTTCAGATGTTTCTCCACTGAGCTCATGAGTGGAATGTTACAGGAGTAGGGGGGCGTGGTTTCGACATGCAGCAGTGAAGACATGCTTCTCTCGAGCTCCGGGGCTGACACTGAATCTAGTGAAGTAAACCACTCACTCTCACTGGCCATTACCCTGCAAAGTGTGCGGAAGAGGACTGGCAAATCCCTACCTAAGAAAGGACCCTCTACGGGATCCATAAAACGATTCCTTGCGGAACCGGGGGACATCCTGAACATGGATGGATTAGGCCGCTCTCCACAAGGCTCAGGCTCTGCCCCTCATTCTAGGCCTGATCCCAGACGCCGCTCTCCAGCTTCGTCAGCCAGCTCGGAGGGTGAAGGCAGCATGTCCAGCCATCTGGTGTGGCGTCGCTGGTCAACGATCTGCCCACTAAATCTGAGCTGACCTTCTTGTTTTTGGGATTGGAACGCTCCATTAAGAAGGAGATCTCAGCGGTCCGCTCGGATCTGTCACAAGTATTGGAGCGGGTGGAGGAATCAGAACAGAGGCTTGATCACCAGGCGGACGCCATAAGAAGCCTCCAAACCGTTACTCGCAACCTCGCCATATCCCACAGAATGGCCCTATATAAGATTGAGGATCAGGAAAACCGCAACAGGCGGAACAATATTAGGGTACGAGGACTTCCGGAAGCTACCGGTGATGACGACCTCCTCCCGTCCCTTCGAGGTATTTTTAATGGCCTTTTAGGCCGTGCGGCAGACAGTCCTCTGAAGATTGACAGAGCACATAGAGCTTTGCGTCCCCACAACTTGTCCTCTGAGATCCCACAGGAGGGGCGGGCTGTCGGACTTTAGTAGCTGAATAGCCTGACCTTGTGTACGCGGCATAAGAGATCAATCACTCCACACTTATTAAACGCTGCTAAGGCTCTTATACCCAAGTATTGGAAAAAGCCCATGGCACCTACATTACGCCAATGGCTAACGGCGGTAGACCAGATATACTATATGGAAGATTTAACTTACTCTCTTAGAAACAAAACCAAATTAATAAAGAATATATGGTCCTGTTGGGTTGCCTTTAAATACACGCCCGCCTATGCGGAAATCATGGCTTCAAATGCATAAAGTATTACTGTTAGAATCTTTTGATATAAGAGGCATATCTGAGACGGACACCCCCCCCCCCCATCTCTTTCTCCTCTACCTCCTGTCTTTTTCCTATTCTTTCTTGTTTCTGTTATCTTCACACAATATATGCTCACACAAATGACAAGATTTTGAATGGATGTGATGTTAGGCAATATTGACAGTGATTGATTAATCCCTATAGGGATATGTTTTAGTGAATACAAAAAGACCCACATGCCCCGGTATATGGTAACACTGAACGGCCTCCTAAACACTGTATGTAAACATTACTGTATTGTTTCTCTTATCTTTAATAAACAATTATTTAAAAAAAATGAGTGGAGTGTTACATAGATATTTTTATTTATGGATGCTGGCAGTATAGAAATTAAATTAAACAGGTATGCAAAGCAGGTGCCACCTCAATTCTTGTCAGCAGTTATAGTGCAGACACAACAAGCTGAATGCAAACAGAGTGAGGGGCTGGGCTTATGATGACAGCTCTCAGAGTGCAGTTTATGTTACAGCTACATTTAGGGCAGAAAGTTATGGTTACAGCCTTTCTGTCATCAGTCACACATAACCAAAATCAAAATTACAGCCATTTATGTGCTGAACATTGGGTAAGTTGTAATGCCTCATTGAAGCTTAAAGTGATATAAAAACCCTCAGCTACATTCAGTAGCTGATTTAATCACTTACTGAGTATGTTGCTTCTTTATTTTGTATTTTTTTGTCCATGTTCCAGTTTAAGTTGGTGTCATGACCACTGTTCCAGGTTTTCTATTTTAGGGTGGCACCTTTTTCTTGCAGAATTCTACGTGGCCACACTTGCGTGTAGGGAGTAGAGGTGTGTTTCACTACTCTGTGTCCCTCGATAGAAACTCACAGCTTCAAAGCCTAGGATGTCAAGGCACTCCCCTTATTTTCCCTCCTCCTCCTATATCTAAGCTAACAGACTGGCAGGAAACTGCACTGACCACTGTGTGGACCAGAAGTTCAGGGAAGTAGAACTGAGAGAACAGGACCCAGCATCACTAAAAGTTGTAAACTGCAAATACTGGAGTAAGAATTTTAACAAACAGTTTACTCAGGGTTTATTACTAATTTAAAGAACAGTTTATTAAAAAGACTGTCTACTCTTCTTATCCTTCTAAACTAATCTAACCTAGAACCCCCCCATGCAGGTATTTACCTACCTTTCCTTGAGAGTGGTAGCCTCATCCTGTGTTTACATATTCAGACCCCAAATCTCCTTTGCTACTGCACTGTAACCTCCCATAGACTTGAATAGGTCTATACTCCTATACCAGGGATGCACAATGGACATACGTGCACTCTTTGTGACCAAAAAAAAAAAAGTGGTTGATGTTGACAAAGGGGCAGGTCCCTGAAATATATTCGTCATTCCACTCAATCTACTGACTTTTGGTCTCTTCCAACAGTTCAGAGAGAAGCCCCACACTCTAACAGCAGTCTGTACCCTTGGAGGTCTGGAATTCCATCTCCTGGCCCAGTGGTCCTACATCTCACACTGCTGTTCAGTGGATCCCCCACTCACCTTGCTGTTCTGAGTCCCTGTGAGTCCAAATCCGGTGCTACTTAGCCCTCCCAGTTTGCAGCATTGATCTCACTGAGCGGGGCAGAGGGCTCTGTGCACACGCTGACAGCTTCTTGATTGACAGCATTGTGGCATACCGCCATCCGGCTCAGGGCTCTGCCCTTTGTGCAGTCAATCAGAGTTCTCTGATCACCACCACACCAGCCACAACGTTGCCAGGCCAGTATAACTAGGATCAGTGTCCCTGATTGCAAACACACCAGACCAGTGCAAGAAGCAACAGTTTTCCTGAATATTGCTACACCAGTCCCAGTGTCACCAAATCAGTGTAAGCCAGCAACAGTGTCCCTGATTGTTTCCACACCAGTCACAGTCCTACCAGGCCAGTGTAAGTCAGCAGCAGTGTTCCTGATTGATGATTGCTGCGTGTTAGAAATATCATAATAATTGATAGCTTTGTTTAAAAAAATACATTTACATTTTCTTACCTGCATTTTACAAAAACTTGTGGGAAAAAAATTACATTGTGGAAAAAAATGACATTTTCAAATGACTCACTATGTCTTTCAGAAAATAGAGTGTTTGCTTTCCAAAATAGGGTGATTTTGTACTATGCCTTTCAGAAAATAGAGTGTTTGCTTTCCAAAATGGGGTCATTGTGTGGTTGTTTCTCCTGTCCTGGCACTTCAGGGACTCAAGAAATTTGATAGGTAGTTAGGAAATTAGATGTGTAGTTTATGCGCCTTGAAAGCCCAAAGGTGCTCCTTGGATTTTGGGCCTCTCTATGCATCTAGGCTTTGAAAAAGTCTCACACATGTGGTATGCCCATACCCAGGAGGTGTAGAAGAATGTGTTTTAAGGTGTAATTGTAAGTGTGCCTATGCTATGGGTAAGAAATAACATGTTAAAATGACAACTTTGGGGAAAAAAAAAAACACATTTTATTTAATTTCATAAGTTTCCAAAGAATTGTGACAAAAAGGACAACATCAAAAAACTCAAAAAACTCGCCATGACTCTTAATAAATACATTAGACTGTCTACTTTCCAAAAAAGGGTCATTTGGCGATATTTATATTGTCCAGGAATTTTAGGACATCGGGACATGTTAAGTCAGTACAGGATTAATCAATTTTCAATATATACACCATAGTTTATAAACTCTATAACTTTCGCACAGACTAAATAATATACACTGATTTGGGCTATTGTATTGTGCAATAAATGTAACAGAATGAATTTTGCTCTAAATTTATGAAGAAAGATTATTTATTCGCAAAATTTTATAAGAAAAACTAAAAAAAAAAATGATGCCCTCTATATATTTGCCCTGGCCATAAAGCCCCACAGTCATCCCTACAGCGATTGTTATTGCTATTCAAGATTTAGGCCACTTCTCGGGATTCCATGTAAACTCAGAAAAATCCATCATTCTCCCTCTGGACATAGGAATTTCCTTACACATCCCAAGTTCTTTCCCACTATACCCAATAAGTTGTTATTAGTTTTAGATGCCTGGGTATTATTGTCCAATAACCCATCCAATGTTGAGAATAATTTAGTCCCCCTCATGGCTAAACTTAAGACTACCCTCATATGTTGTCTAAATAACCTTTAACTGTAATGCGCAGAGTCAATGTTTTAAAAAATGATATTTTTGCCACTCTTCCTTTATATCTTTACTAATTCTCCAGTCTAAATCCCTAAGTGGTGCTTCCCAGAAATTGATTCCATAATATTGTACTTCCTCTGGGGAGGTAAACCAGCAAGGAAAGCAAAACATACTTTGCAATTACTACTTATATACAATTGAAAAATACGGTGCACTCTGAATATGACAATTTCAATAAAAAAAGGGAGGTGTGTGGGTGGGAAAGGGGGAATAAACAAATTCTTTAAGAAATTAGTCCATGTAAGGTTCAATAATAGACGAATAACTGTCCATGGAGGGCTGCCAGTTCAAAGTTTAGAAGGTAAACAAAAAACTCTGGAATATATAAAGGACAAGAGAACAGCGCCCTCTAAGTGCAGTATGCAAACATCTATATTATAAATAAAGGAATTTTAGAATACACTCACAAAGGTGTAGTGATAACAGGCATGTTTACAGGGTATCATCTGCTCCGACTACCGGGTGAAGGAGAATGTCCAACATCACTGTAGTGGACTTGTGTACGCGATCTGTTCTTTCCTTGGGCAACACTGTTGGTGCACGGTGCTTCCTGATGGTGAGGACATTGATCAGCGCCGTACAAGGATGAACATCACTTCTGCCCGCTGACCCGACCCGGAAGTGATGTTCATCCTTGTACGCCGCTATTCTAACATTCTTTTATTTACATTAAAGATGTTTGCATACTGCACTTAGGGGGCGCTGTTCTCTTGTCCTTTGCAATTACTACTGTCAGAAGAAAGTTTAGTGCTACCCAATCTCCATAATTACTATTTCGCTTTGCAGCTTACCTAAGCTCATTGGTGGCCCTTCTTTGAGACTAATAACACAGTCACTGCTTTGGAACCTGCAAACCTCACATCCTATGTATCATTAAAAAACTTAGTACAGGGGGCGCATGCGCGGCGCGAACCGAGAAGGAAGCAAGGGCTGAGAGCTCCGTGAGCCGCGGAGACTAACGGCACTTCCCCGGGGCGATCAACACAGGTATTTCACCCATCTCATCCCCGCACCCCCGGCGGAACACTCAGCGCATGACGGGCACTAAAAATCGCCGTAGAAAACCGGCCCAAAGATCCTTAACGACCTATTTGTTAAGAGAGAAGGAGAGAAAAATGCAGGCCCAAGATGGCGCCCGGAAAGCACAGTCACAGGCATATTCTCCTACAGCAGCCTCCTCACCATCACACTCCCAGGGAGACAGTGAGTACACATTTCAACTCACTAAGGCTGATCAGGATGAGAGTCTAACTTTAATGTATGACAAGATTGCCCAGAAATTTCAATCAGAGCTCCACAAATCTACTAACACACTGTCCCTGGAGATTGCGGCCCTGGGTAGTAGAACCGATTTACTAGAGACAAAACATGATGAGCTCACCCTGGTGTATTCCGACCTAAGAAAAGAGCATGAGTCCCTATCTGAAACGGTCCTGCAACTCCAAGCCCACATTGAGGACCTCGACAACAGGAACCGCCGCAACAATCTTAGGGTGCGCGGAGTGCCTGAATCGGTCACCGATTTGCTACCCACGGTGCAGAAGATTTTCCAATCCCTCTTACCAAACTCCCCACTGTCGGCCTTCTCCTGCGATAGGATTCATAGGGCCCTTCGCCCCCCCCCCTCCCCCAGAGAAACCACCAAGAGATATAGTGCTCTGCCTTAAGGACTTCCTGATCAAAGAGGAAATACTTAGAGCCTCAAGGAACACCCCTAATATCCGACTGGAAGGCACCCCGATTCAAATTTACCCGGATATCTCCCCTACCACCCTTGATAAGCGCAGGAGAATGAAAGAGGTTACATCTGTTCTTCAAACTGCCAGTATTCGCTACCGCTGGGGCTTCCCCTTCAAGCTGCAGGTGCCCCACAATGGCACAACCTACACCGTAACCACACTAGCAGAGGGAAAGGAATTACTGGTGAAGATGGGCCTTCTTGATGCGGCTTCCCTGCCCAGGCTACCCTCCACCCCACGTCACTCAGCTATTTGGGCAACCCCTCCACCTAGAAGAGACCGCTGAGATCAACGCCGTGACTGACAACAAGACACATTTCTCTTTTGTCTCTCTTTTTTTATTTACTTTTTCCCCCTACCCTTGTTTTTCTCTTTGTTCTTCCCCCTTCAAGGTACCGAGATACGATCATCATCTCCCAACATGCTTAGAGAAAATTGAACTCTCCCGGCTCACTACGGACTCCCGGTTGCATCCGCATGATTGTCCCTACACTCTTTATTGAAGAGAACTGACTGGCTCCCCGTCTGGTTAGTGACGTCAGAGCTGGTTGATTCCCCACAGGTAAACTCCTCAGACGAATTTAAGTCTGTACGGATGACACGAACACTATCATGCAGAGTGTCAGACCTTTTGGTCCGAATGGACATTTTTTTTTGGGTCCATGGGACGTTTTTCCCCATGACCCCCCGGAGCTATGTTCGGCCATTTTTTGGCCTAGTTTTCAGGTTTCCAGTCTTTTTGTTTTTTTATGTTTATGATCCTATGCTTTCGTTTTCTTTTTGTGTTATTCATATCAGATGGCTCTATCATAGTGATTTATGTGTTACTAACTCAGAGTATGGAGACGTGCAGTCCCACAGGACTGTGCGCCATAGATGTGTCATGCCTCTGAGGAGGCCGGGTTGCTGTTTGGCTGCTCCCTCTCGGCCTGGACCCTTTATTGATCCTAGCAGATTCACTATTAAAAATCATGGGTATTAAAATAATTTCCGATAATGTAAAAGGGTTTAATACCCCTCAAAAAAGAAGAAAAGCGTTCAAAATGTATAAATCTCTTGGCGTAGATGTTATCTTGCTCCAGGAGACTCATTTTTCCAGAGATAATCACCCATCATACTTTGATAAATCTTTCAATCAAAGCTATTTCACCACGTATGGGTCCAGGTCTAGAGGGGCAGCCATTTTCATTAAAAACTCAGTGATGTTTCAGGCTCAACAGATTTATAAAGATCCCAACAGTCGTTTTGTGATAGTTCAGGGTACCATCCAGAACAAACTTCTAACTATGGCTTCAGTGTATGCCCCAAACGCCTCACAGGCTACATTCTTTAAAGAATTTTTTCAGACCTTGGATAGGTTCCACTCCCCCCACATGTTAATCGGAGGGGATTTTAACTTAGTAGCCCATTCAGGACTTGACAGAAGCCGAACATGCCCGACATCTAAGGCCTTTCCTAAATCCCTTCAACATTCTCTAAAATCCTCTCAACTCATAGATATTTGGAGAGCCCACAATATTGGCTCTAGGGAATATACATTCTATTCCCACCCCCATGACAGTTACTCCCGCCTAGATTATATTTTTGGCACCCCCTCCCTGACGGTGAACTCTACTACAGCCAACATACATGTTTGCCCCTGGTCGGACCATCACCTCGTATCCACCCATATCTCTTGTTTAGGCCTCCCACATATAGCCAGGTCCTGGCGCCTTAATGACGCACTGCTCACTGATCCTGTGATTATGGCTCAGTTGATGGAACGTCTCAAAGAATATTTTAGGCTTAATAATGTAGAGAACATCTCCTCTATTTCTCTATGGGCAGCCCATAAGGCTGTGATGAGGGGCCACCTGATCGAGATTTCCATGACCCAAAAACGTCAAAAACAACAGGACACTCACAAACTCACCCTAGAATTGGAACAACTATATCATAGACACACTCAGACCCCTACGCAGGAGTTGCTCCTCCAAATCACCGAAAAAAGGAGAGCCCTAGATGATATACTGTCAGGTCAAATTGAGAAATCCCTTAGATGGTCTAAAGCTCGCTTCCTCCTTCACAGTAACTCCGCTTCCACGATGTTTGCGCGAAAGCTTAAACAGTCCTCCCAACCGACCCACCTTTACAAATTAAAAGATTGCCACGGCAACCTCACCTTCCATCCAAAACATGTGCTGCAGATTTTCTCCTCCTTCTATCAAAAACTTTTTTCTGGCCCAGACCCTTCGCACCTTCCCCCCATGCAATCCTGGTTGGATGCCCTCTCGCTTCCTCGACTTTCGAAGGAGCAATTGGGTATCCTAAATGCCCCTGTTCATCTGAGGAAGTTGCCTCCAATATCTCCTCTCTCAAACCCTCCAAAGCCCCAGGCCCTGATGGCTTCTCTCCTGTTTATTACAAAAAATTCGCTGAATCCCTACTCCCCACTCTTACTAATATGTACAATCAAATACTTAAAGGACAGTGTTTCCCTGAAGAAATGCTGCTAGCCAACATGTCCCTCATTCCCAAACCCGGCAAAGATCATACCCTCCCCCAAAATTTTCGCCCCATCTCGGTTATAAATAATGATCTAAAAATATTTGGGAGGATTCTGGCTGACAGATTGGCCAAAGTTATTATAACCCTGATATCACCCGATCAAACTGGATTTATCCCATCGAGGCAGATCACAGATAATATCCGTTTAGCCACTAATATCCTACAGGACGCCCATATGAACTCAAACTCAGTATTGCTTTTGAGTCTAGACATAAACAAAGCATTTGACAGTGTCCTCTGGACATATTTGGATACAGTCTTATCTAAGTTTGGTTTTAGTGGGGCATTTATACATGGCTTCAAAGCCCTTTACCATAACCCGAAAACCCGAATTAAGCTTCCAGGTTGTTACTCGGATTATTTTTCTCTGAGGTGTGGCACTAGACAGGGGTGTCCTTTATCCCCGCTTCTGTTTGCGCTGGCTATGGAGCCCCTGTCTAGATCCATCTCTAATGACCCAAACATCAAAGGCTACAGAAAGGGAGATCAGGAATTTAAACTTAGCCTCTACGCGGACGACGTACTGCTATTCATTTCAGACCCCCTACTCTCCCTCCCAAACCTCATGTCCTCCCTTGACTCCTTCTATAAATTATCAGGCCTGGGCGTCAACCCCTCCAAGTGTTCGTCTCTACCAATTCACCTTCCGCAACTTCTATTGACCACTCTTACAGATAAATTTAAATTCTCATGGAACCATATCTCCCTACAATATCTAGGTGTTAAACTAGCCCCCTCTTTGAAACAGCTATATTCATTGAATTATCCTCCTGCTTTTTCAAATGTTAAATACCTTTTAAATCAATGGTCCTCATATCACATATCATTTCTAGGGAGAATTCAGGCAGTGAAAATGAACATCCTCCCTAAACTCCTATTCCTCTTCAGATCCCTACCCCTATATGTTTCTCGATCAGTCCTACAGAGGGTTCAGATGGACCTGCTTAGGTTTATATGGCAAAACAAAAAGCCACGAATGGGACATGGACTGATGTATAGAGCCCAGAGAAGGGGTGGCTTGGGATGCCCGGATCTATGGAAGTACCGTATTTATCGGCGTATAACACGCGCCGGCGTATAACACGCACCCCAAGTTTAGGAGAGAATTTTAAGGAAAAAAACTTTTAGGAGGGAAGTTTAAGGAAAAGAAACTTACATTAAAATGCCCATCAATGCAGCCTCATCAGTGTTCATCTGCAGCCTTTTCAGTGTCATTGCAGCCTTTTCAGTGTCAGTGCAGCCTTGTCAGTGCAGCTTTGCCCCAGTGCAGCCTTGTCAGTGCAGCTTTGCCCCAGTGCAGCCTTGTCAATGCAGCCTTGTCCCCAGTGCAGCCTTGTCAGTGCAGCCTTGTCCCCAGTGCAGCCTTGTCAATGCAGCCTTGTCCCCAGTGCAGCCTTATTAATGCAGCCTTGTCCCCAGTGCAGCCTTATCAATGCAGCCTTGTCCCCAGTGCAGCCTTATCAATGCAGCCTTGTCCCCAGTGCAGCCTTATCAATGCAGCCTTGTCCCCAGTGCAGCCTTGTCCCTGCAGCCTTGTCCCCAGTGCAGCCTAGTGTCCATGCCTCCTGCCGCTGCCGCCGCCGCCATACACATAGAAGTAGTTTTAAATATGGCGCCGCGGAGTTCGGAGAGACTCGGCGCCGGCGGAAGTGAACGAACGCCGCCGAGATACACATAGCCGAGGGTTCTCGGCTCTTTCCGGCGCCGCTCACAGTCCCGCCCAGTCCCGCCCTATGATGGACATAACACAGGTCCAATGGCGGGACTGGGCGTGACAGTGAGCGGCGCCGGAAAGAGCCGAATACACCCGACTATGTGTATCTCGGCTCTGTGATTTCGGCGGCGCTCGTTCAGCACCGCCGAGTCCTTCCGAAGTTCCCGGCGCCATATTTGAAACTACTCGCTATGTAAATGTCGGTGGCGATCGCCGACATTCACATAGCGATAGCGGGGATCGGCGTATAACACGCACCCATGACTTTCCCCTGATTTTAAGGGGAAAAAAGTGCGTGTTATACGCCGATAAATACGGTACTTCCTGGCATCTCGGCTTATCCAACTGGCACAGTGGCATTCCATCCCTGCCTCTATACCATGGCTACAATTTGAACGGGTCTCGTTGACCCCATACTACCTCCCCGGTCTTCTCTGGTCCCACTCAATCTCCCCCAAAGATATCACCCCATTAAACAATATTGTAGGCCAATCACTTTATTTATGGTTTCTCTACCGCAAAAAATTTAAGCTACAATCAGATGTGCCCCTTTTATCCTCTTTTTTGGGAGAACCCTAATTCCCCCCAGCCTTTTCCTCCTGTTTGCCATATCTTAAATGGATGGAGCTGGGCTTGGTGAACCTCGCATCTCTGTTGCAGAACACCTCCTTTTGTTCCTACACTCACCTGCAGCAGACATATAATATGGGCAGATCCGAGTTTCACCAATACCTGCAAATTCGACACTTCTACTCGACTCTTATGATGGGAGGGGTGAAGATGTCGAAAACTCCCTTTGAACTTTTATGTGGAGAAGCGGCGAGGGATAAGGGGACCATCTCCGTACTTTATAGATACCTTAATGACTATAACTCCCCTCAAAAATCCTTAGCAATGGTGGCATGGGAGGTAGAGTTGGCTCAAGAGGTCCCTGACGGAGAGTGGCAAGACATGATAGACAACATGCACAAATGCACACGATCAGTGTCAATTAAAGAAACGGTTCTCAAACTTCACACTAGATGGTACTACACTCCGGACCGTCTTCATAGAATGTATCCCCTGGTCTCTGGCACATGTTTTAGAGGATGCCAGGACAGGGGTACATTGCTGCACACGTTCTGGAGCTGCAAAGCCTTAGACACCGTTTGGCACAAGACTACATCTCTCATTAGGCTTCTCTCCGGTATATCGCTTACTCTGACATGCCAAATGTGTCTGCTGTTTGCGGAGCTTCCAGATGTTCCCCTCCCCCTACAAAAATTAATCCACACACTTTTTAGCGTGATTCAATGGACAATAGCATTGAACTGGAAGCGCCCCCAAGTATCCTGGTCACAGGTGATTTCTCGTATGGAGTCCATCAGGTCTATGGAGAGAATACATCATACTCTCTTAGACTCCATGCACATATTTGACCGAAAGTGGAACATCTGGACAGCCCATCTGCTTAGTAACAGTCTGGAAGACCCCTCGGTACCCACGGCTGACCCTCATTAATACAAATCTTAATTCTACTTGTTAGAACATGCCGATGGGATGCTCCTGGGCCTTCACAGCACATCTGATCTTTATGATAATAGAAACATCATTTTTTGTTCCCTGACAGTAAACTCATTTCATTAGAAGTGCACATTTATCACGATTGTATGCCTCCTGTTTTTTTTGCTTTTTTCTTTCACTGTCTGTCTTTTTATTTCCTTATTGTTTTACTACCTCTGTTGTATGGGCTTATTTAGTACATTTATGAGAACTATGGTTCACACTGTGTGTGATATAACATTCCTCTGTTGTGGGCTTTCTAGCCATCTTGATTCATGTCACCACAGTGCCTGTACACCCAGATGTTATATTTTCCTACAATAAAAACGTTTGAAAACAAAAAAAAAAAAACTTAGTACATAGGCAGAACCCTCTATTACAGGATAACACAAAACCTTTGTCTGTGATGATGATACATATATTTTATATGATCCAGTTAGCTGTTGAAGAAAATGACTCGGTCTTCTTAACTAATACCCCATGATGGCACAACTCGCAGCTGCCTGAAGTTTCCTCAGGTATAGACGGTCTCTTTTGAGTGTGCGATTATTACATTTGTATGGTAAAGGTATTTTCAAACCTTTCTCAGATTTTTCAGAGGGAATATGACATTTTAAGGTCAGATTATCTCAGATATTTTCATACGTCATGCTGCAGCAACTCAGTTTCGGTTAACCAATGGTAATTTGAAGGTCACTAAGTTGGAAGATTTGCTGTTCCAGACAGAATACCAAAAGGATCACATAAACCAAATCTCTTTGGTGCCAGGATATTCTTGAGCTTTCTGAGGATGCTTGGCAGGAGATACTGGCCTTTTATGCCGTGTACACATGAGCGGACTTTCGACGGACTGAACTCCGAAGGAATTTTTGACGGACTTTCGACGGAGTTCCGACAGAGTTCCAACGCAATGGACTTGCCTACACATGATCACACCAAAGTCCGACTGATTCGAACGTGATGACGTACGACCGGACTAGAATGAGGAAGTTCATAGCCAGTAGCCAATAGCTGCCCTTGCGTCGTTGTTTGTCTGATTTTTCGACAGCAAAGGTCCGATGAAGCCCACACACGATCGAATTGTCCAGCGGATTCGTTCCGTCGGACCTTTGCTGTCGAAAAGTCTGGTCGTGTGTACACGGCATTAGATATCTTTGGTTATCTTGTCCAGAGATAAGGTAATCCAGGTAAAATGCCTTCATTGCACATACTATACCACATATATTCTCTTTACAATAAGTAAATTACCCTCTCCATCTTTCCCTAACTGTCTATCTGAGATTGGCACTTTTTGGTCTGGTAATGCCTGACTATTCGTGTATTTTTGTCAGCTGTTACAGACTTATGCCCTGTACACACGGTCGGATTTTTCCAACAGAAAATGTGCGATCGGAGCTTGTTGTCGAAAATCCATCGGATTTTCCGACACACAAAGTTTGAGAGCAGGCTATAAAATTTTACGACAACAAAATCCGATCGCGTCAATTCCGACCGTGTGTGGACAATTCCGACGCACAAAGTGCCACGCATGCTCAGAAGAAATTCCGAGACGGAACTGCTCGGTCTGGTAAAATTAACGCTCGGAATGGATATATCACTTTCGTCACGCTGCAGTGTTTTAAATTGTTTAATGCAGCACACACTCTTCTTCTTTATAATGCTAGAAGTTGTTTTGCTGCTCATATTCACACAGACTTCTCACAAACTTCTTTCTTTATTATTTATCGTGATTTCATCAATATATTTTGATTTGTCACGTCTGACTCAAAAATGTTCATTTTTTTATTTTTTTTTTTTGGTTAGTAATTTTTTCAAGCCCGATCTTTTTTTTTTTTAACTCCAGAATAGTTTTGTTTATTAAGGGCTCATAACCAAAAAAAAGAGGGAGGCAACGCTGGAAAAACTGCAGAAATTGGCGAAGCCTTTGGCCCCCAGGGCACACATCAATTATTTTACAGCAAAATTGGTGGCCTGAGGAGTCCATATATAAGGGAGTTCAATCTGTTCCAGAAGTCCAAGAGATCATGAACAGCAGCAGATGACATATCTGTCCCCAGGCTGTGGTCATACAAGAGCCTGCATCTTTTGTCAGACCAGACTGAACCCAGGTCATCACTCTCTGGTCTTCCTTCCACGCTTCCTTCAACGCTGTGTCTGTGGTGGTGGAGTTGTGGCAGGAGGAAAGGGGGGGAAGAGGAGGAGGAGGATGGTCCAACTCACACAGGTGGGTATTGGGTGTGATTTCGCCCCTCACCCCCTTAGTTAAGGTTTTATAAAGAATGTCCTCACACATGAGGCGTTGGCCCTCCTGCATGTCCTTCAGTTTTGTGGCAGCCATGCAGGCAAAGGCCTCTTCACGAGTGGGGAAGGCTCTGAGGGACGCAGAAGCCTACTGAATCAGCCTGAGTGCTGAATCCTGCACGTTACTCCCCTTCCTGGGTCTTTTGTTTGGAAGGCGGAGGGGAGGGACCTGTGATTCTGTCAGGCTCCTACTGGGCCCGGCCTTCTCCTGGCTGCCACTTAGCCCCGCCTCCTCCTGGCTGCCACTAACCCCTGCCTTCTCTTGGCTGCCACATTCCACAGCCTCCTCCTGTGTGCCACATTCCACAGCCTCCTCCTGGCTGAGGTCTTCTTGTGTATGAAAAAGGGACATAGTTTTAGTTTTTTCTTCATCAATCACACACAATTTTCATCTCATGACTGTTGCAAATTGAATGTTAACAAATATAACAGATTATCAATCTGAACCTAGCATTTTTCATTCTTGTCCCAATTATTTTTGCCCACTACTGTCTATTGATATGTAAAACACTTTATTAAATCATCAATTAGTGATCACTAATAACATCTAGTAAACATCATTTATTTATTGTCCAGAAAACTGTAGAACAATGCTATACCTGGCTCCAGCTGGGCTCCTCCACTTCTTTCTGGCTGGAATTCCCAGGTTGGACATCGGAAGCCTCAGCTGGGGTGGAAGATAGGGTGGAAGGAAGAGTGGAAGGAAGAGTAGAGAGGGTTACTCTGACTTCAGTCTGGTCTGACAGAAAAAAAAGTCTCTCATAGTACCACAGCCTGGGTACATAAATGTCATCTGCTGCAGCTCCAGGTCTCTGGGAATCCTGGACCTTCTTGCGCTCCCTAAGATAAGTGCTCCTCAGGACACCAATTTTGGCTTTTAAATAGGGCATGGTTGCCGTGGGGACCAACGGCTTCACCAACTCCAGCAGTTTCTCCAGCACTTCCTGCCTCTTTTGTTTATGATTATACTGCGGGTGTTTGATCTGCCACAGACAGGGCAACTCCCTGTACTTGTCTATGAACAGGGGGAGGAAGTTGTGGTCATCTATTTTATCTGCAAGACACAACACAAGACAAACCCTAATGTCAGGCTAAAGTCTCCTAATCTTGTCCCAATATAGGCCTCAATCTAGAATCAGTATAGGCCCAAGTTTAAATGTTACCTTCGTTATCACGATCGGCGCTTCCAAAACTACGCACGTGTGTTACGCTTTATATACACTGCGCATGCGTGAAACTCCGCCCGCCCCTGACATTCTTTCTAGTCTATTCCCCACCCCTTCTCGTTCGGTGCAGTGGGGAAGAGCACATGACGGAGACACAACAGGTATGTGCTAATTACAGCAACAACGAGGAGGAGGAGGAGGAGGAGGAAAGCCCGGAGCCAGAAACGTCCTGATCCCGGAGGAGACGATTTAAGGCCTCAAATATGTCCTTTGGGGAGATGTTAGAGATGGTCGACATCCTGAAGAGGGCCGATTATGATGGGAAGTATGGACCTTACCCCAACCCCAATGTCAGAAAGGTCAAGATCATGGCGAAAGTTGTAAAGAGTCTGCAGAAGAATTTTGGTGTATGACGATCCAAGGATCAACTCAGGAAGCGGTGGTCGGACCTCAAATTAAGGGAGCACGATCAGTATAGAAGGATCAGGAGAGTGCTGCAAAAAAGTAAGTAGTTGTGCTGTGTTCCTATTCTTTATTTTTATTACGTTCGTGCTGCTCCATGTGCTTTTCTGACCTGTTGTACAGTTTAAAATGGCAAATTTCATGTTCATGGGCACATTATTCGTTCGTATGAAACATTGTTCGTTCGGCCTAGAAAACACCATGTTTTGTCCAGATGCAGTTCAAAACATTTTTTCAGGCATACTTCTGTTAAATAAATTTTGTTGTCCAGATGGGTTTGGAACTAGAATGTAATGCAAGCTAGATTCTGGGTAAGGAGAGGACACTCAGCAGCTGTTTACACATCTGGACACTGGAGCACTAGTGTAGGACACCAGAACACCCTTTTTTATTAGGGGGTCCCACACAGGTGCTCCAGTGTATACTATAGGAGTGTCTCCATCTGTGAAGCTTGTACAAAACAGGTAAGTATTCAAGCTTGACAAAGTAAATAAATAGTTCTTCATCTTGCAACTCTGCCAAAACAGACAATTGTACCCCACTTCCAAGCAATGTTTCATATTCCTATTTCTGCCATCAAATATCTGTGTGCTAAGTATACCTATTTTTTATAACATAGGGGAGAAAAGACTCAGAGGACACCACTCATCCGAGGAGACAACAGACCCCTCACCTCAAGAAGAAGGGGAAATCCCCCAAAGCCAACAGGAGGAGGAGGAAGGAGACATGGTGGAAATTGTCACCACAACAGGTGAGTGTCTGTGACCACAGGCTCAGGTAAGAGATGGATGCCGGCATATTTATAATACATGGTGTGTTTTTGTTTCTATATTTTTAGGTGATCGTGATGTTGTGGATCCAGGTCATTTCACCAGTGAAAGTGCCCAGATCCTGATCGGGGAGATCATGGGGTGTAATAGGGACATGGAAAACATCAAGCAAAACATCAATGATGTTCAAAACAAAATGAAGAACATCACTGATGTTTTAGGGAGAGTTTAAAACACCTCCAAATCCCTTACTTTGTTGTGCTTTTTTTACGGAGAAAATTTTTCAGTTTTTTTTTATATATTTATGAAAAGCAAAATTTTGAAGATGCACACAGTGTGTCAACATGTGCTATCTGCCATCATGGGAGATCAATGTATGCGTTTTGGTGGTGCAACCCCTTCCTCAATAATAAAGTAGCTGAGAGGAAGGGGTTGCACCCCCAAAACACGTCCCTTGATCCCCCGTGATGGCAGCTAGCACATGTTGACATTCGGCAATTTGTATGCAGCTTAAAAATTTGGCTTTTCCAGGGGTGGCTTCACCCCATCTGAAAGCAATATCAAACACATTTTATAAATACTCATGTCTGATATTGCCTTCAATTTATAACAAAGTTGAACTTTGTAAGTTCCAGATTTGTGTATTTCTTGTTGGTTTTAAACATGCCTGTTTTACCTTAAATGGACATTTCTACTTTTATTAATGTGACCCAAAAAATTGTTATATGACAAACATGTTGGTTTGTTTTAAAAACCTTTTATAAATGCACATGTGATTGTGCTTGGATTAAAAAGATTGACAATCAAGAATGTGTGGATTCTTCTTTCAATGCTCCGAAACTTTTGGTGTGGTAAAATTGGTGTTTTCTGTGACAATGGGGGTTATTTCCTAAGGCCAAATCCACTTTGCACTACAAGTGCCGTTTCAGTGCAGTCTCAAGTGCACTTGTAGTGCAAAGCGTCTTTGCCTTTAGTAAATAACACCCAACAGTGCTTTCTAATGTTACACAATCACGCCATTTTCAGGACTCCCCAAATTTATGTCAGGGTCAGCTAAAAGAAACACAAGCAGTAAATGTAAGCAAATATTTTGTAAGTTACATTTTTTTTTATTTTCAAAAAGGCTCAGACATTGTCTGGCATATTGATGGCCCCCCTACCTGCAAAGTATTCCATGTATCTTAGATGGACCTCGCGGGCACTCAGGGGGGGCAAGCCAGGATGGCCAGCTTCAAGCGCCATCAGGGTTGGTTCATTTACATTAATTCCGGATTCAGGCCCAACTGAGCCAGCATAGTTCACAGAATTTCTCCGTAAAAAGTTGTGGAGAACACAGCAAGCCAGGATGATATGATTGAGTTTATACTCCGCCATATGTATGGGTATAAGAAATAGGCGGAACCGGCTGGCCATTATTCCAAACGTGTTCTCCACCACTCTTCTGGCTCTGGCCAGCCGGTAATTAAAAACCCTCTGGTCCGGGGTGAGGGTCCTCATAGGGAATTGCCGCATAAGATGGTCCCCCAGCGCAAACGCTTCATTCGCAACGAAGACAAATGGGAGTCCTTCCGCATTGTCTTCTGGAGGTGGCAAGTCCAAGCTGCCATTCTGGAGACACCTGTAGAACTCCGTCTGGGCGATGACTCCACCATCTGACATCCGGCCATTCTTCCCCATGTCTACATACATGAACTCGTAAGTAGCCGACACCACCGCCAACATCACAATACTATTGAACCCCTTGTAGTTTAATAGTATGACCCTGGGTGGTGGGATGATGTGGACGTGTTTCCCATCAATTGCCCCTCCGCAGTTAGGAAAATCCCACCGCTGGGCAAAGTGGGAGGCCACAGTCTGCCATTCCTGTGGGTTGGAAGGAAACTGTGGAGTCAAACAAGAATAAAAAATATTCATTTTGCACATAAACATGGAAAGCAGATTAGACACAAACATTCTTGGCCAACATCAGTCTAACTTTTTTTTTAGGGACTATTTAAAGACAAAGGTATAAGGTCCACCTATCAGATAACCCCCCCCCCCCATGGGCCATTTTGGGAATTTTATGCGGGGAGATGTTTTGGACAGGTAACACTCTCCACTTCATTGAGAGATGAATGCCTAAATAATGTGGATTACTTTGGCCAGCTCCTCCTTACTTTACACTATTGGCAGCCCACTCGACAGGTAAGAAGTGTCATAATACAAAGAGAAAAATACACACTGTACACATTTTAGCACATTTTTATATTATGCTATTACCTATCAAGATAATAATAGGATACAAAAACTTTAAACAGTACCATTTGAAAGTATTCAGGCAGGTCCTTGCAGTACATGCTTTGGGGAATTCATCCATAAATCTGACCACAAAAGAGGTGGGTATAATGTGTATGGGTTTGGCAAAGTCAGCAGATAGAGGATTGAGGATAGATAGAGGATTGGTATCAGCTGAGTTAGCAGTTGGGGGGAGGGTTCCAAATGATTTTGTGACCCAAAAAAGAAAGCCTCTGGCACTCTGGCAGAATTTCAAGCACAAATCACAATTTTGAACATTTTAGGGAGTATTTAGGGTAAAGCACTACTATGGAGCTGACAAAATACATTGTTAAGTGACTACACAAGGTGAATATAGGCCCAGGAGAGCATGCTGGGGAGGTAAGTGAAGGCAAATATGCATTAAGGACCAAAAAAAAATTACATAAAAATCCAGCATGCATGAGGACAAAGGGGACATTCACAGCATACAGAAATACAATATATTATCAAACATTCTATACAATAAAATGTGATATTAAAGGATAAAAATCTTACCTTAATATACTCCTTCTGCAGGACCTGGATGATGGCAAAACAGGTCTCTGGGATAATGATCCCCAGAGCCTGGGGGGAGATGCCTGTCGAGAACTTGAGGTCCTGCAGGCTTCTCTCTGTCGCCAACTACCTCAGGGTGGTGACTAGCCTCTGCTCCGGAGTGATGGCTTGCCTCATGCAGGTATCCTGCCTGCTGATATAGGGGGTCAGCAAAGCCAACAAACGGAGAAATACGGAGTCCGTCATCCGGAGAAAGTTCCTGAAATCATCAGGATTATTCTCACGAATCTCACAGAGAAAAGGCATGTGACAGAACTGGTCATGCTGAAGCAACCAATTCTTGGTCCATAAACTCCTCCTTGCCCTGTTCATGGACTGGGCTTGTGTCAAGGTAAGGACCCCAACACCAAGCCCCTGCACAGCACAAACTCTACGATGAGTACGTATACGCAACATGGCTAGAAAACGGTCGGCTGCTCAGAACGAAGTAACAGAACACACAGAAGAACAGCAAAGCCTGTGAAGAGCGAACTGAAAATCAGTAACGAACGAACAAGAACACAATGACAGAGTCAAGGGTAACTCACTGCACGCACTGAAGACCAGATACAAACCCACAAGCACAAACTGAACACCAGAAAACGATCTGAAAACCACGGGTCTGAAAAGGCAGAACTTTTACTGACACGAGATTAGCAAAAGGAGCCCAGAGGGTGCCGCGCTTGGTTCTGAACTGCCCTTTTATAGTCTCGTCGTACGTGGTGTACGTGAGCGCGTTCTTGGCGATCGGAAATTCCGACAACTTTGTGTGACCGTGTTTGAGCCAACATCCGTCGGAAAAAATCCATGGATTTTGTTGTCGGAATGTCCGAGCAATATTGTGTTGTACGGGGCATTACAAGCTCACAACTACATTTACCCAATATTTATAATCCCTCTAGATGCTTATTGGGCTACTTGAAGGACTCTAACTATACTAAACTATCATTGCATTTTTTATTCTTCTACGCTTAAAAAGTCATAGAACTTCATTGAAAATCATCAAAACCAGTTCAGTGCATTGGTTTAGACTTATTAATCAAGCAACATTTGGAAAAACTCTGGTCCTCCTGGCTTGAAATGTAGTCTACAAAACCTACAGAATAAAACTTTATATGTAAAACATCAGTATATGGAGCAATGTTGTTTCTTAGTACAAACATACATTTTTACTCCGAAAGCTGGGATATCTTCTATGGAAATAGCAATGTTCATCTCGGATGCTCTCTTTTGGATGTCTTTAAACACATATATTGCTGTTGAATTTTGAAGATGTTTAAACAGTTTCTTATACATGTCTTTGCTGGTATTACTGTATGAAAATACTTTTTGTGGGTCAGTATTGCTTCTTGAACTTTATGTATTTGCATGAACTGTATACTTTGGTTTTTACCCTTGTAAAATCTAAAAAAGTTCCTTAAAAAAAAGTAAGTTTTTAGGATCATATTCTTGGCAGGTATTCTATGGTTCTGTGGATCAATGACTCGAAGCACTCTGTCCATTACTAGGTTTTCTACAGGAATATCAGGTGTAGGATCCTTCAGGAGCACTATGATGGATCCAGAGAGGTCTTCAATGGACTTAGCAGTCCCCAAGGGGCTCAACTTTGGCACTGGCATTATTGACCATGTGCACTCAGCCTGAGGTCGATCCTCCCCCCTTGTTTCAACCCCAGGGTTGGAACACCTGTAGCCCAACAGGAGTGAACACGGGACAGGGCATCTACATTCCCCATCTCAACACCTGGCCTGTGTTTTACAGTGAATGAGTAATCCTGTAGAGCCAAAAACCACCGGTTCACCCGTCTATTAGTCTCCTTCTTTTGGGCCATCCATTTCAGAGGAGCATGGTCAGTTATTAACTCAAACTGGTGCCCTAACAAATAGTACCTGAGTGCGTCCACGGCCCACTTTATGGCTAAACACTCCTTTTCAATGACTGCATACCTTTGCACATGGTCATTGAGCTTTCTGCTTAGGTACACCACAGGGTGTTCTTCCCCATTGTGTACCTGTGATAGTACTGCCCCAATACCAACATCAGATACATCCGTCTGAACCAAAAAATCTTTGGAGAAATCGGGGGAGTACAGTACTGGTTGTGCACAAAGAGCCTTCTTCAGGACTTGGAAAGACTCCTCTGCTACTGAGGACCATTTCACCATTACAGAGTCTTTCCCTTTCGTAAGGTCTGTCAGTGGGGCAGCTATAGTTGCAAAATTTGGGATAAATCTTCTATAATACCCCGCAATGCCAAGAAAGGCCCTGACCTGCTTCTTGTTTGCAGGACGTGGCCATTCCTGGATGGCTTCTATTTTATTCACTTGAGGTTTTATGATCCCACGCCCAATAGTGTAGCCCAAATACTTGGCTTCCTCTAGACCAATGGCACATTTTTTTGGATTTGCTGTAAAACCTTCTTTGAAGAGGCAATCAAGGACAGCCTGGACACGGGGCAAGTGAGACTCCCAGTCAGTGCTATGTACCACTATGTCATCTAGATATGCTGCTGCATATTGTCGGTGGGGTCTTAGAGTCCTGTCCATGGCCCTCTGAAATGTCGAGGGGGCATTTTGCAACCCAAAAAGCATTTTTTTTTGTATTGAAAGGAACCCTCTGGGGTCACAAATGCAGTTTTCTCTTTGGCGCTACCAGTCAGGGGTATTTGCCAATAACCTTTTGTCAAGCCCAAAGTGGTCAGATAGTGAGCCTTGCCAAGTCGGTCTATAAGTTCATCCACTCTGGGCATTGGGTACGTGTCAAACTTTGTCACTGCATTAAGCTTCCTGAAGTCATTACAGAACCTCCAAGTGCCATCCGGTTTTGGGACTAACACGATGGGGCTAGACCAGTCACTATTGGATTCCTCAATGACATCTAGCTCCAACATTCTTTTAACTTCCTCGCTGATGTCCTTTCTCCTTGCTTCAGGAATTCGGTACGGTTTGAGCTTGACATGGACCCCAGGTTCAGTAACAATATCATGCTGAACTGCTGAAGTCATGCCAGGTAACTCTAAAAATTTCTCTCTATTTCTTACCAGGAATTCTCTAGTTTCCTGCTTTTGGGAATATGATAGGGTGTCTGGAATAGTGACCTCGGGGATCAGAAGGGACTCAGCACCCTTAGGTGTTACTGGGAGGGACCTCGCAGTTAATGCCAGTCTATCCTTTCAGGGCTTTAACAGGTTTATATGGTAAATCTGTTCGGGCTTCCTTTTCCCTGGTTGATATACCTTGTAATTGACCTCCCCAACTCTTTCAATTACTTCAAAAGGACCCTGCCACTTAGCCAGGAACTTGCTCTCAACAGTGGGAACTAACTCCAGGACCCTGTCACCAGGTGAGAAAACACGGAGTTGGGCACCCCTGTTGTATATCCTCTGTTGGGCTGCTTGGGCCTGCAGTAAGTGTTCTTATACCATCGGCATAATTGCTGCAATCCTGTCCTGCATTTGAGCGATATGCTCAATGACACTTTTATGGGGTGTCTGCTCCCCCTCCCAAGTTTCTTTGGCTATGTCTAAGAGTCCCCGAGGGTGTCTCCCATAAAGCAACTCAAATGGAGAGTACCCCATGGAGGACTGGGGAACCTCCCTGATGGCAAACATCAAGTATGGTATCAGGAAGTCCCAGTTTTTCCCATCCTTGTCAACAACCTTTTTTAACACGCTCTTTAATGTCTTATTGAAGCGTTCCACCAAGCCATCCGTTTGAGGATGGTACACCGAGGTTCGCAATTGCGACACCTTAAATAACTTGCACAGCTCTCTAGTTATTTGTGACATAAATGGGGTGCCCTGGTCTGTAAGGACTTCTTTAGGGATTCCAACATGACTGAACAGCATAAACAGCTCTTTGGCAATGTTTTTAGCAGACGCGGTGTGTAAGGGAATGGCCTCGGGGTAACGGGTAGCATAATCCATGATAACAAGGATATGCTGATTACCTCGGGCAGACTTGGAGAGTGGACCCACAAGGTCCATGGCAATCCTCTCAAAGGGCACTTCAATAATGGGCAAGGGCACTAAAGGACTTCGGAAGTGTTGTAGTGGGGCTGACATCTGACACACAGGACTGGATTGACAATAATTCTCAATATCCTTCTGTATTCCGGGCCAATAAAACCTGCGCAACACCCTTTCAGTAGTTTTGACCTCCTAGCAAGTGCCCATGGGCAAGTTCCAACACCACCCGTCTGTATGGCTTAGGGACCACCAACTGTTCAGCCACTTCATCATTTTTTTTATATACACGATACAGTAAATCCTCATTGCTGCTAAAATTGGGAAAACAGAGCCTGTCCCCTGATTCGACAGGTACATCATTAACCACCATTACATTTTCCCAGGCCCTGGCAAGGGTTGGGTCTTTTCTCTGCTCGGTACCAAAATTTTCCTTGTGTACATTAAGGTCAGCAAACTCCAACGTAGGCTCAGATTCAGCAGATGGCTGTCCGGCTCCACTGGTTGTGGGGACCTCCTCAGGCTCCTCCAGCTCTCCTGTCATAACTGAGAAAGGAAAACCCGGGGAGCCCTAAGAAGAGTCCCCTGAACCCACATTGTCAGTAGCGCCCAGGAGTTCTGGCTCTGTCACTGAGTCAGCTACTGCGACAGGGTCGGGACGATCCCACAGTTCCCAAAACTTAGGGAAGTCCCTACCAATGATGGCCTCGTGCACCAAGTGGGGCACAAGTCCGACCGGATGGGTCACCATACCTAAGCCAGTTTTAAACTGAACAGTGGCTATAGGATACTCGCGTGTATCCCCAGCAACTTTATTAGCATGCAAATTCACAGTTTCAACCATCTCAGCTGTAACCAAAGTCACTAGACTTCCAGAGTCCAGCAAGGCCGTAATAGGCTTATTATTAACAGTCATTTGGCACATGTGTTTTCCCATACTTGGTGCTGCAGCGCATGAAACAGCAGCAAACATAGACTGCCTTCTAATAGATAGATCACACTGCATTGGTTCATCTGTCAATGGACAGTTTGCTGCAACATGTCCCAGTTCTTGGCAACGAAAACACCTGATGTTTCCCCAGTTTGGTTTGCTGACAGGCAGTAGCTTCCCTTATTTGGGATGCCAAATTTCAATCCTGGCACCAAAAATCCTCCCCCCTATTTCCTTGGCATGCTTACCACCCACTTCCCCTGGAACAGTCTTACCGGTTGCCTGGGGAGACCGTGGCTTTGGGTGGAAAGTCCGTGCGGCTGTAGGGGTGGTGACCAGGCTCTCTGCAGCAAAATACCTTTCAACGAGTTCCACGAGGTTGTCCGCAGAGTTGGGGTCTTGACTTACCCACTTCTGCAGTGGAACTGGTAGTGATCTCAGGAACCGGTCCATGACCACACGCTCCACTATTTGTGGCCCAGACAGGGACTCCGGCTGTAGCCATTTTCTCACCAAGTGAATTTGGTCGAACATCTGCGATCTTGGGGGCCTCTCGTCTTGGAAGAACCAGCTGTGGACCCGCTGTGCTCGAACTGCCAAGGTGACACCAAGTCGTGCCAGGATTTCCCGCTTGACCTCTTCATAGTCTCCTGCTTCTGCTGACTCCAATTCATAGTAGGCCTTCTGTGATTCTCCAGACAGCAAGGGGGCGACCAGTTCTGCCCACTGGGTTTTGGGCCAACCTTCACTCTCAGCGGTCCGTTCAAACGTTAAGAGAAAGGCCTCTGGATCATCATCTGCAGTCATCTTAGAAAGAAAGCGACCCACATGGATGGCTGAGGGCTTGTCTCCAACAACATTAACTTTAGCAGATGACCAATGTGCTAGCGTCTCCATAACCGCAGCCAGGGTTTTCCTATCCTCTTTTGCATCAGTGGCTAGCTGTTCAAACAGCCTCTGCGATAGCTCCTGTACAGCACCAATCTGTTGGCACAGCGCCTTGATTTGCTCCTGTGCGATAGCGTTTGCTTGATGCAGTGCAGCGTTTGCTTGTTGCTGTGCAGCATTGGATTGTTGCTGTGCAGCATTGGATATCACCAATTGTTTTAGGATTTCCTCCATGTCTAGTCACTCTAGGTACTGGCCCTTTTACTTACTACAGCTGCCCGCATTCTCCACCATATGTAACCTGGGGGACAGGTAGCAGGTACAAAGCTCCCTGGGATGAGCAGTCTTTCAGGCACAGATACCAAATCCAGTGAAATAGTGACAAACAGTGCGGTGTTTATTTGTGATATATACAAGTCTATATACAGGTGCTGTACAGTGTTCCAAAAAACAAATAGGAACAAAAATAGCCAAAACAAAACCTAGCCGTGTCTCAGCACTAACTAAACAATATTTACAGATCCTACCAGGCTGAGCAAGCCTACAGCTTGTCAGCTTCCACATACCTTTTTGCTCTCCTACACAGAAGTTGTCTGAGTATCCCAGGCCAAGAGCAAAGGCTGTCTGCTCAGGTGAGCTTAAATTAGCCTGGGGGAGAGGACCAAGACCTGAACTGGACCCTGGATCAGAGATCCCTGAACGTGTATGAGAGGAGCCTGGGAGATGTATAAACCCCGAACAGGACTTTTCCTGGCTCTCTCTGGGACGCTCTGCTACAGTCCCAAGAATCAGAAACACAAGCAAATGTCTTTGGTAAGTATTACTGATACACAATAGGCGAACACCAAGGGTTTGGAATCCTCCTTGCAGATGACAAGATCACACCAACATGCAAAGTGTATTCTCCACCACATAAATTGCAAGCTTACCAGCTACCACAAACTGGATCGCTTGGGGCTAATAGCCAGCCAGGGCCTTTGCCTCCCTTTTGAGCTCTTTTGATATTCTAAGTCCATCTGCTTGCAAGAGGCTTTGGAGGTTGCTCTGGTTGGAGTCGCTGTTTGCCATTTCGGGAGACAAAGGCCCTGACTGGGTATTAGCCACAAGTGATCCAGCTTGTGGTAGCTGGTAAGAGTGCACTTTATGTGGTGGAGGATACACTTTGCATGTTGGTGTGATCTTGTCATCTGCAAGAGGAGGAATCTAAACCCTTGATGTTCGCCTATTGTGTATCAGTAATACTTACCAAAGACATTTGATTGTGTTGCTGATTCTTGGGACTCAATAATCAATAGTGTTGATTCACATGTTGTCACATATCCATTTAGAGCACTCATTAGAATTGTTCACAATGAGCAGCTCTCATATCTTATTCTTGTATATTTTTGTGTCTATCTCGCTTAGAGCTGCTGCAGTTTATATGCTATATAGGACACAGAGCAGTTAATTTTTTCCACATATCTTTGATATAGCGTAGGGAGTTTGGCAAGGTTTGGGATGCAAGCGCCGTTGTCTGTTCCTTGCTAGTAGGCTCCTTTTAAAAGTTGTTAGGGTAGCCACAGAATTGTTGGCAGCCTTTTGGGGAAATTTGGTTTTGAATGCTTGTTTCTAGCTGTTAGTGTCCTGGGATGTGTCATTGCAGGACCATCCTCGACCGCTTCATGTATGTGCCCCGTTGTTTAGATTTTTTAAAAATTTTGCAGATATAATACATCTAGTGATTTTTCTCTGCAGATATTACATTTGAACTATTACATCCTTTCTAAACTCCCAATTAAGATTATATTAAACTGTAGATCAGCAAATGTGGCAAAACTGTTATCACTAACTGACAGTAGCTTCAATATCTGACAAAGCCATGCATGTTAAAGTGAGGAATCCAACTGTTTTCACAACTATACATTTAGAAGCTGCCAATTTTTAATCAAGACTTTTTTTTAACCATGTGTTTTTATGGGCTAGAGGAAAGATATCACAAAATGAAATACTAGAAAGTGCTTTAAATGAATTTTATGTGACTGTGCTTTGCATGCAAAACGTGTTATTTAAATATTCCACAAAAATGTTTTTTTCATAGTGCTTAGACATGGCACTTAAATAATTTATGATTGCAAAACCACAGTTAAAGAGAATATCTGTAAAACCTACTTTAAAGATTGTTTTGTGACTGACGCATCAGATGTATATTTTTCACATTTCCTAAATTCTATTTAACTGATTTTAAGGGGTCCTTAGACATTTGTTTTGTTTTTTATAATGCTGAAATAACATTTATTTAATACAATAATGTAAAAAAGCTGAACGCCAGGCATGTAAAAAATACTCTAATGGTTGATTTCTTAAAACAAAAAATAAATGTATTTAACATGCAACTAATACAAAGTACCCAAATCTGTCTGCAGCTTTCTGTCATCTCCTGCACAGTAGCATTCAGAATTTGGAAGAGAAGGGTGCTGAAAACTAATCAGGCACCTCATTTGACCAGGAACATTCTGTTGGTAAAGAAAAGCAGAGTTGGTGGCTCTCCAATGGGCTGATGCTCCTTCATTGTCCAATCTATAGGCTAGGAAGATGACACCACTGTGTTAACTTTAACCGACCAGCTGCCGCAGTTATACTGTGGCAGGTTGGCTCCCCTGCGCGAAACCACGTAGCTGTACGTTGGCTCGCGGGGTCCGGATAGCAGGCGTGCGCACGCCCGCTGCGCAGCTGGTGTGTCGATGCTCATGCGCGACGGTCGCGATGACCGCTGGCCACGAGCGATTGTGACCAGGAGACACAGAACAGGGACGAGTGCGTATAAACACACACTTCCCTGTTCTGTTCTGACAGGAGTGACAGATCGTGTTTTCCTATTAGCTAGGAACCACGATCCATCACTTCCTCTAGTTAGTCCCCTCCTGCTTCAGTTAGAATCACCTCACAGGGAACACAGTTATCCCCTTCCCCGCCCCCTAGTGTCAACCCCTTCACTGCCAGTGACATTTTTGCAGTAATCAATGCATTTTAATCGTACTGATCTCTGTATTAATGCCAATGGTTCCAAAAATGTGTCAAAATTGGCCGATGTCGCCGCCATAATGTTGCAGTCACGATAAAAATCGCCACCATTACTAGTAAAACAAAAATAATAATAAAAATGCTATAAATCTATCCCCTATTTTGTAGACGCTATAACTTTTGCACAAACCAATCAATATACCCTTATTGCGATTTTTTTTTACCAAAAATATGTAGAAGAATACATATCGGCCTAAACTGAGAAAAAATTTGCTTTTTTTAAAAAAAAACGGGGATATTTATTATAGCAAAAAGTACAAAATATTGTGTTTTTTTCAAAATTGTCGCAATAGCGCAAAAAAATAAAAAACGCAGAGGCGATCAAATACCACCAAAAGAAAGCTCTATTTGTGGGAAAAAAAGAACGTCAATTGTCAGTTAAAGTGGTGCAGTGCCGAATCGCAAAAAACACTCTGGTCAGGAAGGGGGTAAATTCTTCTGGGGCTGAAGTGGTTAACAAAGATAAGCATTGTCACCCCTGCATTTTTGTATTAAGGTTTTAGAAATTTCTGGAAGTGTTTCTGGGAGTGTTGAGTGCCTCTATCCCTGTGTGCCTTGCTTCCATTTACCGACCCTTACATCACCCAGGACTTAGCAGCAATATACAGGACTATGGCAAGGATAAAGGCATCTGACATATTGTGATGAATGTCAAACTGAAATGAAAATCAGCTTGGGAATACAGAAAGAGAAGGAGATACAGCCCATCAACTATAAGAGCTCTTCTTTTTCAGGGTCTCATTAATGCTACAATTTCATACACTTTCTGCTTCCTGTCCCTGCTATTTTCTTATTGGAATTAGTTGCTACAATTGGGACTCCACAAACTAACTTTATAAAATAAATATCAGCTACCTGATGTAAAATTTGCACATTGACATCTCTATGCTTACTTCTCACTGTCCTTTTAAGATGTAGTTCCTGAGGCTCTGTTTTAAATGCAGTATGTTTCACTTGCTTAGCTGCCTGTTTCAGCTGGCTGCTTGGCTGAACAGAATTTTTTCTTATGTTCCATCATTCATGGAGTTTCCAAACCCATGCTTGAAATCAAGTCAACTAACTTTTTATAACCAAAATTTTTCTTCATACCTATTGGTGTTTATCAGTTTTTTTTCACTGATAGTGATCCAGAGGGTCCTGCAATATTTCACGGTAGTTACAAGTAAAAACATATACTGGGGGGCCTCAGGACATGTTTAGGAGGTCACAGAAATGCCAAGTGTATAATACTGCAAGTTTTATCTTGTTGAAGCCAGAGAATGCACCATTAATGCCGCGTACACACAGTCGGACTTTTCGACCAGACTGGTCTGACGGACGCCGACGGACCAAATCCGGCCTACAATCCGATCATGTGTGGGCTTCACCGGACCTTCAGCTGACTTTTCCAATCGCAAATCTGACGGACTTTATATTTGGAACATGCTTCAAATCTTTACGTCGTAACTCCGCCGGACCCAGAAATCCGCTCGTCTGTATGCTAGTCCGACGGACAAAAACCCACGCTAGGGCAGCTATTGGCTACTGGCTATCAACTTCCTCATTTTAGTCCGGTCGTACGTCATCATGTACAAATCCGTCAGACTTTTGTGTGATCGTATGTAGTTAAGTCTGTTCGTTAGAAAGTCTGCCCGCACGTCCGCCAAAAGTCCGTTGAAAGTCTGTCGGACGGGCTGTCGGACTTTTGTAGCCGAAAAGTCCAACAGTGTGTACGCGGCATTAGAGTTCCATGTTCATATCTGACATATGGAACTGTAAGTGGCTGTCAGTCTACTCACCTAAAAGACAACAGAAGCCCTAAGCAAACTGTTGATTTGCTAGTTCTTGTTGAACTCCAATGCAATAAAAAGTCATATTGCAGCACCTCATACTACATAACTTGTTGCTGATCTGTGTCTCTTGGTTTCTCTTGCACAATATTCTTTAAAGCCTTGATGAGTCAGCCAAGTGATTGGTTTCCAGTTATTTTTTTGAACATTAGCTTTCCTGTGAATTTCACTTTTCAAGGATGGTGCCCTTAAGTTGTATTGTTTTCAATTGTAACTAAACCTAGACGGGAGGCCACGATAGAAAATATAGGTCGGAATGGGACCACATTCGAACAAAGTTTGAGAAACCCTAAAATAGTCTTGTAATATCTTTTTGCTATTGTGATGGCATTGTGTTATACACCTATGGTGTTAATCAGATTCCTGTCACATTAATTTAATGAGTATTATGATTCAGACATGAACCGAAGAGTATGTACTGTTCTTACATGAATGTTATTTATAACTTGTATTGTGAATCAATGTTGCTGAATCAATAGCAAAGTCTCAACTATATGTAGGAGCTCTGTGTCCCCTGGGTCTTAGAAGAACTGTGCTTTGCCATCACTCACCACCTGAAGCCATGCCGGGAAAAGCAATGCGTATGGCAGGTGATGTATTCAGAGCTGTCGTTCGCCTCGCTGAATCGCACTTGCTTCTTCTGCACCTCAGCTGAGAAGTCCGTGAACACCGCGACATGCACGTTGCCAAGATGGATATTACCACGCTCCCGGGTGAGTCGCAGGATGGTGTCCCGACTGCAGTAGTTTAGAAACTTAGCGATGAATGTGCGTGGTGGAGTGCCGCTAGGTGGAGGACGCGCCGCAAGGCAGTGGGCACGCTCCACCACGAAGATAGGAGAAGACCTCGCTACCATAGGTTTGATTAGGAGGTTCCCCAGGTAGGAGAGGGGGTCCGAGCCCTCGGACCTCTCGGGGAGCCCCACAAAGCGGAGGTTGCAGTGATGGAGACGGTTCTCTATATTGTCCTGCTTGGAAAGGACGGCATTCAGTTGGTGTTGCAGCCGTTCGTTGGTGACTTGGAGCGGATTTAGGCCGTCCTCCATGTGGCCGACTCGGTGTTCACTCTCAGTGACCCCCTCCCGCAGCCTGTGGATGTCCTGCCTGATCAGGGAGATGTCGACCTTCACCTCCTCAATCCTGGAGGTAAGGGTGGATTGACACAGGGCGACAGCCTCCAGTACTCTGGCGGTGTCTCCAGAAGCTGGATCGTCTTCCTCCGGGAGCAGGGCACCGCCATCTTCCTCCCCTGGATCCCGCTCCTCGTGCCGATATTTATCAAGTTTGGCAGTGGATACTTAGGTGGTCTTAGGTGGAGACTAGGGATGAGCTTCGAGTTCGAGTCAAACTCATGTTCGACTCGAACATCGGCGGTTCGCCAGTTCTCCGAACAGCGAACAATTTGGGGTGATCACGGCAAATTCGAAAGCTGCAGAACACCCTTTAAAAGTCTATGGGAGAAATCAAAAGTGCTAATTTTAAAGGCTTATATGCATGGTATTGTCATAAAAAGTGTTTGGGGACCTGGGTCCTGCCCCAGGGGACATGGATCAATGCAAAAAAAAAGTTTTTAAAACGGACGTTTTTTCAGGAGCAGTGATTTTAATAATGCTTAAAGTGAAACAATAAAAGTGTAATATTCCTTTAAATTTCGGACCGGGGGGGGTGTCTATAGTATGCCTGTAAAGGGGCGCATGTTTTCCGTGTTTAGAACAGTCTGACAGCAAAATGACATTTCAAAGGAAAAAAGTCATTTAAAACTACTCGCGGCTAATAATGAATTGCCGGTCAGACAATACACATAAAAATTCATTGATAAAAACAGCATGGGAATTCCCCACAGGGGAACCCTGAACCAAAATTTAAAAAAAAAATGACGTGGGGGTCCCCCTAAATTCCATACCAGGCCCTTCAGGTCTGGTATGGATATTAAGGGGAACCCCGGCCAAAATTAAAAAAAAAAAAACGGCGTGTGGTTCCCCCCAAAAATCCATACCAGACCCTTATCCGACACTTTTGACACTTTTTTAGTGAAATGGTAGGGGTACTTTTGTACCCCCTTACCATTTCACACAGGGGGGGGCCGGGATCTGGGGGTCCCCTTGTTAAAGGGGGCTTCCAGATTCCAATAAGCCCTCCACCCGCAGACCCCCACAACCACCGGGCAAGGGTTGTGGGGATGAGGCCCTTGTCCCCATCAACATGGGGACTAGGTGTTTTGGGGGGCTACCCCAAAGCACCCTCCCAATGTTGAGGGCATGTGGCCTGGTACGGTTCAGAAGGGGGGCACTCTCTCATCCCCCCTCTTTTCCTGCAGCCTGCCAGGTTGCGTGCTTGGATAAGGGTCTGGTATGGATTTTTGGGGGGACCCCAAGCCATTTTTTTAAATTCTGGCACGGGGTTCCCCTTAAAATCCATACCAGACCTGAAGGGTCTGGTATAAATTTTGAGGGGACCCCACGCCATTTTTAAAAAAAATTTTGGCCGGGGTTCCCCTTAATATCCATACCAGACCTGAAGGGCCTGGTATGGAATTTAGGGGGACCCCCACGTCATTTTTTTTTTAATTTTGGTTCGGGGTTCCCCTGTGGGGAATTCCCATGCCGTTTTTATCAATGAACTTTTATGTGTATTGTCGGACCGGCAATTCATTAATAGTCGCGAGTAGTTTTAAATGACTTTTTTTCTTTGAAATGTCATTTTGCTGTCAGACTGTTCTAAACACGGGAAACATGCGCCCCTTTACAGGCATACTATAGACACCCCCCAGGTATGAAATTTAAAGGAATATTACACTTTTATTGTTTCACTTTAAGCATTATTAAAATCACTGCTCCTGAAAAAACGGCCGTTTTTAAAACTTTTTTTTGCATTGATCCATGTCCCCTGGGGCAGGACCCAGGTCCCCAAACTTTTTATGACAATAACTTGCATATAAGCCTTTAAAATGAGCACTTTTAATTATTCATGTTCGTGTCCCATAGACTTTAACGGTGTTCGCGTGTTCAAACAAATTTTTTGCCTGTTCGCATGTTCTGGTGCGAACCGAACAGGGGGTGTTCGGCTCATCCCTAGTGGAGACATGACGGCGTGGGGTCAGGTAAATTTGAAGCTTCTGGTGTCTTTTTACATAAGGATAACCCCCAGGATCGAAGGAAAGGATGTTGCTCGAGCTCTCACACTGCACACCTTACTCCATGCAGCTCCAGACCACGCCCCCCACATTTTCTAATGTTACAACCAAAAATGTAAATGTATTTTATTGGGATTTTATGTGATAGACCAATATAAAGTGGCACATAATTGTAAAGTGGAAGGAAAATGATAAATGCTTTCCACAATGTTTTATAAATAAATATTTGAAAAGTGTGGCGTGCATTTGTATTCAGCCCCGTTTACTCTGATACCCCTAACTGAAATCTAGTGGAACAATTGCCTTCAGAAGTCACCTAATTAGTAAATAAATCCATCTGTGTGTAATTTAATCTCAGTATAAATACAGCTGTTCTGTGAAGCTCTCAGAGGTTTGTTAGAGAAGCTTAGTGAACAAACAGCATCATGAAGTCCAAGGAACACACCCGACAGGTCAGGGATAAAGTTGTGGAGAAGTTTAAAGCAGGGTTAAGTTATAAAAAAAATATCCCAAGCTTTGAACATCTCACGGGGGAATTGTTAAATCCATCATCCAAAAATGGAAAGAGTATGGCACAACTGCAAACCTACCAAGACATGGCTGTCCACCTAAACTGACAGGTCGGGCATAGAAAGCATTAACCAAAGAAGCAGCCATGAGGCCCATGGTAACGCTAGAGGAACTGCAGAGATCCTCAGCACAGGTGGGAGAATCTGTCCACAGGACAACTATTAGTCGTGTACTCCTGTCAGGAATTGGTAAGACCAGATTGGGTGGACTGCATAGAGAGAACCAAAAACGCATGTAAATGAATATAAATGTTTATTAAGATTAGTGATACATAAATACACAAACACCTCCAATACCAAAACGTAACAATAAACCAACCAGTGACCCACAAACAACAAATAACAATATACAGTAGATGGGGATAACCGTAATCGAAAACGTAAGCCAGGCCAGGGTCATACACAGAGGAATAAGCAGGTAAACAAGGGCAGTTCCAGAAACACCACCGTAAGCCAGGCCAGGGTCATTCACAGGGAATCAGCAGATGGGGGAAGGTGAATGGGATCAGAGTACAAGGCAAGGAGGGAAGAGGAAAAAAAAAAAAATAAATAAATAAATAAAGTGCGCTAATTATATGAAAATACACACATAGATGTGAATACATGTGGGTGGTAGTAAAAACCACAATCTACTGAGAGCAAGTAAATGACTCCATGAGTGGTAGAAATATATAAGTGCAAAACATAAAAACTCAAATAAAAAGAAGAAACAAAAAATGTGTACATGTGAAGTACAATGATATTAATAGCGTGAAAATCTGAAAATCAAACAAACTCAGTCCATGGGTTCAAACATAAAAAGTTCATCAGTGAAAAAAAAGCTTCCATCCACTATACAGCTCAGCAGCAACTAATCCCCCTATGAGTGGATTGACAAAGGAGAGAGATGTGCAGGATGGTGCAAATCCACTGACGGTGACTCCAATAAGTGAGAAAGTGATAAAGGTGGACTCTTACCCTCCGTGTTGGACCCCCTCCTTGGCAGGGTCTATCAGGCATGCAGATTTTTGCCCTCTGCAGGGACCGTGTAATGAGAAGATCCCCCCAGCAGCTGTCAGGAATGTTGTCTCCGATCCGGGCTGGTCCAAGTGAAACCCCCTCTCCAGGCGTTTCACTTGGACCAGCCCGGATCGGAGACAACATTCCTGACAGCTGCTGGGGAGATCTTCTCATTACACGGTCCCTGCAGAGGGCAAAAATCTGCATGCCTGATAGACCCTGCCAAGGAGGGGGTCCAACACGGAGGGTAAGAGTCCACCTTTATCACTTTCTCACTTATTGGAGTCACCGTCAGTGGATTTGCACCATCCTGCACATCTCTCTCCTTTGTCAATCCACTCATAGGGGGATTAGTTGCTGCTGAGCTGTATAGTGGATGGAAGCTTTTTTTTCACTGATGAACTTTTTATGTTTGAACCCATGGACTGAGTTTGTTTGATTTTCAGATTTTCACGCTATTAATATCATTGTACTTCACATGTACACATTTTTTGTTTCTTCTTTTTATTTGAGTTTTTATGTTTTGCACTTATATATTTCTACCACTCATGGAGTCATTTACTTGCTCTCAGTAGATTGTGGTTTTTACTACCACCCACATGTATTCACATCTATGTGTGTATTTTCATATAATTAGCGCACTTTATTTATTTTTTATTTTTCATGGTATACACAGATATTGGTGTATTTTGTGTGCAGCTTTTACCTTTGACCTTTTTTGCTCTGCAGCGCAGTTTTTCTTTTTTTTTTTTTTTTTTTTTTTTTTCGAAAGAGTAAAGTTTATTAAGAAGATAAAAGGATACATCAATCGTCAAAATGAAAGGGGAGCACATCGCTCATCGAGTACAAAATGTAAAAATAAGACATCTTTCGAAAGAGATGACAACAATAAATTATAGGCAGATATAGGCTTGTAACACAACTGGATATCTAGTTTTGGGCCCTGAGAGATCCGGCGCCGGAGCCCCTTCTGGGAACTAACTGCTCCGACGGGCCGGGTCTCCCCTAGCCCATCTCTCCAAAAACAAGTGAATAACTGTCTAGAGTACAGATACACGCCTACAGAAACTGGAAGATGATAAAAGGGAGACAACCAAAAGGGGCTTGTATCACTGTAACCATGGAAGATCATGTTAATAACGCATTTATACATTCGTTACTGGGAAAAAAAATAAGTAAATAAAAATAATAAAAATAAGAAAGGAAGAGAACCAATTGGTCTGACTATCTCTCATGAGGGGTCAAATTTTGGTTTGATGATCCAGTCCAAAACATGTTATATTCGAAGATTAGAAGGGTGTTACCTTTGATAATCTGCCCTGAGGCATATAGCCCAGGTAATTAAAAGTACTGAGAGCTTGAGGGACCAATATAGATATGTATAGAGGACAGGAGAGTGAAAGGAGGAAAGGAAGAAAACAGGAGGGGCAGAGGGGATAGAGGGGGTGAAAGGGTTAGTTGATCTTCAGGAGTTGTGGGAGGTAGGTGCACAGGAGACCTCAAAGAGGGGGGGACCGATAGCCCCCCAGCCAAGGACCACTCCAGTGTACTATCTATCACACATACAAGGGATGCCCTACTAGATTTGCCCAGGGTTCCCAAATAGTGTTAAATTTATCAGTAGTATCTAGGATAATGTTGGAAATTTTTTCTTGCAGCATGATCCACGTGATTTTTTGCTTGGCTAACCGAATGGATACTTTCGGTGATTTCCAGGCCCTGGTGATGGTCATTTTGGCCCCCACTAGAATAAACTGGATCAGCTTCTGCGTATGTTTAGGAATTTTTGGTATGGGACCATTTAGCAATGCAACAGTTGGGTCTTGTTGCAGAGTACAACCGCATGTTCTGCGGATAAGGGAGAAGATCTTGTTCCAATACATTCTAATTTTAGGGCATTCCCATAGTATGTGTAAAAGAGACCCCACATGACCGCATCCTCTAAAGCAAAGAGGTGACGTTAGCGGGTAGATTTTGGCAAGACGTGACGGTACCAGATACCAGCGTGTGAGAACTTTCAGCCCTGCTTCGCTAATTGTAGTATTAACCATACCTTTAAAGGAGCGGGCAAAATTAATATGCCACTTATCCAGGTCCCAGCTGAAGTCAAGATCTCGCTCCCAGCTTGTCATGTACGCTGCTTTTTCCGTGGGTTCCGCCAGGGATGAGTAGATGAGAGAGATACCCCCTTTGGTGTCCGAGGCTGAAGCACACCATTGTTCATAAGGCGTTACAAAGAGATGGTTTTCATTGTCCTTCCATACCCGATTTAAAAAATGAAAGAGTTGAAGGAATCTAAATTTTTCGGTTGGGGGCATTTCGAGTTTGGAGGTACAGTATGCTAGAGTGAGGGGACCATTGGAGTTGAAGAATTGACCAATTCTATAAAGGCCTTTGTCCAGCCACCATTTAAAGGCCCGAATCTCCAGGCCAGGGGGAAAATTATGATTTCTGAAGATATGTGCCAGGGGGTGCCATGTGGAGATGAGGGGTTTGAACTTATGAAGGGCATCACAGAGTTTCATTGAGTGAGATAATGTTGGTGCTAAAATAGGGGGGCGTTTTTTGGGGATATTCCAAAGCAGAAAGTCTAAGGTGAAACCGGGAACCGCCTCACGCTCCATGCTCATCCAGTCTGGTTTGGGTCCTTTCATATATATAGTTGAGAATTGGCTCAATTGTGCTGCCTGATAATACCACCACAGATTGGGGACCCCTAGTCCTCCCTTTTTTCTGGGCCTAAAAAGCACCTCTTTAGAAAACCTGTGGCCTTTTTTATCCCAAATAAAACGGATTATGGCAGATTGTAGGCGTTGAATGTGCGGTTTGGGGACTGGAATGGGTAAGGAACGAAAGAGATAAAGTAGCCTAGGTAGGAGTGTCATTTTAACTGCGTTCACTTTACCCAACCACGAGAGCTTATATAGCGACCATTGGGTCAGGTCGTCCGTGAGCTTTTTGATCATGGGGGGAAAATTATATTTATAGAGAGTATCTATGCCAGATGTAAGGTTAATGCCAAGATAAGGGATAGATGTGGAATTCCATGAGAATGGAAATTTACTCTTTAGGTTATTTACTATGTCTGGGGGGGTGGAAACATTGAGAGCGACTGATTTAGATACGTTAACCTTAAGTCCGGAAGCTAATTCAAAGTTTTGTAGAAGTTGCAATATGTTGGGGATGGAGGTCGTGGGAGACGTGACGAACAGGAGGACATCATCCGCGAATAGAGCGCATTTGTGGTAATTTTGCCCACAGCGAACTCCATGGATGTCTGGGTGCTGTCTAATCGCGATGGCCAAGGATTCTATAGCCATCGCGAAGAGAAGGGGAGAGAGAGGGCATCCCTGCCTTGTTCCTTTCTGTATGGAAAATTTATCTGATAGGTGTCCTAGTAGTCTCACCTGTGCCTTAGGTTGATGATAGAGAGCTCTTAATATATTGATAAAGTTAGGGCCGAAACCCCATTTACCTAAAATTGTGAAGAGATAGGGCCAAGCCACCGTATCAAACGCTTTTTGGAGATCTATGGAGAGGAGGAGGCCCCCCTGGGGAGATCCCCCATCCCACCCCGATCTCATTAGGGAGACTGCATTTATCGCTCTCCGTATCTGGTCCGGTCCCTGTCTCCCTGGTATGAACCCTACTTGGTCCTTATGTATGTAGGTATCTATAAAAGAAGCGAGTCTATTGGATAATATTTTTGTCATAAGTTTTAGGTCGTTATTAATTAACGAAATAGGTCTATAGTTACTGACATCGCTGGGATCTTTACCTGGCTTAGGTATAACTGAAACAAAAGCCAGATTGGCATTTGGGTCTAACGGTGATGCTTTAGCTAAGGAGTTGAAAAGGCGGGCCAGGTACGGAGAGAGGGAATCTATAAAAGTTTTGTAATAGTGGTTTGAGAAACCGTCTGGGCCTGGGGCTGAGTCCTTTCTGAGCCCTTTTATGACTGCTCGGACCTCAGATTCTTGAAATGGGGATTCCAGAATGGAGCGGTGAGATTCGGAAATTTTTGGCAATGGGATTTTGTCTAGAAAAGCATCCAACTTTTGTTGAGAGATTGGGCAATCGTCGGAATACAGGTTGGCATAAAAGGATTGGAATGATTTAAGAATTTTACTTGGGTTTTGGGTTTGCGATCCGGATTGGGTTTTTATTTTAGGTAGGGCAAAAGACCTGTGTTTCGGGGTAAGTTTGGCCGCTAGCTGGGGGCCAAATTTGTTCGTTCGTAGATAGAAACTGCCGCTGAGCCAATGGAGGTGCTTTTCTGCATTGGAAGTCAAAGCTGAATTAAGGGACAGCCTAATAGAATCTAGCTTAGATAGAGATGTAGGATTGGGGTTCAGTTTATGGGACTTGCTGAGATTTTTGTATTCTTTCTCTAGTTTCTTGATATCAATTTGCCGTTCTCTCTTTAATTTGGCTGCAAGTTGGATCAATTTCCCTCTGATTACTGCTTTGTGAGCATTCCAGAGCGTGCTAGGGGAGATGTCTGCCTTGTCATTCAATAGAAAATACTCTTTAATATCCTTTTCTAGTATGGTACAGTGGACGGGGTTAGCTAGGATTTTCTCGTTTAGGCGCCAAGTGCGTGGGCCAGACGGGGATAACGAATTGGATATTCCTAAGATTACTAGGGAGTGGTCAGACCACGGAACATCGTGGATGGAGGCGTGATTAGCAATTTGTATGTCCGAGTTCAATAAGAAAATGTGGTCGATTCTAGCATATGTCTTGTGGGGTGCTGAGTAGTGTGTGTAGTCCTTTGTTGCGGGGTTTAATTCCCTCCATGAGTCAATGAGTCCCACCGAGTGAAAAAGTTTGGCAATCTGGAGGCTTTGTTTGGGGGGTCGTTTAAGGCGAGGGATCCCCTGAGCTGCTTTATCTAAGATCTGATCAAAGGTAATATTGGAGTCCCCTCCCATAATCACCCTACCCTCAAAATGGGGTGAGAGAGTTGCTAGTAAGGAGGAGAAAAATTTAGCTTGGCCTTTGTTGGGGGCATAATAGGAAATGAAAGTGTATAGGATACCTTCAATCAGTCCTTTGATTAGAATGTATCTTCCATCATCATCTCGCACAGTTAAAGTGTGAGAGAAAGGGGTTTGTTTGGAGATTAGGATGGCTACTCCTCTCCTTTTCTCGCTAGCGTTTGCGAGAAAAAAAGTGGGGTATTTGTTGTGTAAAAAAGAAGGCGAGTAGTTTGAGGGGAAATGTGTTTCTTGGAGGAGCACTACATCTACTCCTCTTGAGTGATAGCTTTGGAAAGCTTTGCGTCTCTTGACGGGTGAGTTGAGCCCTTGAGTGTTATGGGAGGCAACTTTAAGTGTCCTCTGTAAGGTAGGTGGATCAGTCATTTTCACTAAGGGAGTAACTCTGGTGCATTAGGTGTGTTCCTACCCGGTTCCTTGATGATGCAGCGTGGAGTCTGGGAGAGAGATCTTGCTGTCGCAGCGGAGGGCTCTGGGTAAGGTCGGTCTCCTGTGCACCCTCCTGAAATATAAAAAAGGGGAAGGAGGAGAAGAAAGAGAAGAAGGGAGAGATAAGAGAATGAAAGAAGAGAGGAAGAATCATTAAATAATACATTCTAGTAACTTCAAAAAAGACTAGGCGTAAAAGCCCAAAAAATCCAGGAACTGGACTGAAAAGTTCAGCTCGAGTCTGAGACCTAAAAACAAAAGGGTCTCAGAAAAACAAGAACAACCTCAGCCGAGGTTGTTAGTCTGGTGTAATCAGTGGGAGGATCTCCCCTGATCACAACAGAGGAAGTGGCGATGCTAGCCCAGCCGAGCCGCCGGGGCCCCATTTAATGGGGAACAATGGAACCTAGTAAGTGTGAGTACAAAAAAATTTGAATAATATACTCATATAAAATACACGGATCAAAAATGAGGAGTTGAGCCCAAACTCTAAGAGGTACAAGGGCAAATCACTGTTTTAAATAAAAATGACAAAACAAAACCCTCCATAGGGGAAGGTCCATTAATAACCGGGAGGGGGGGTGGGGGTAGGAACAGGGAAGTGGGAGGGAGGGGGAGGAAGTGAAGTGAGGAACAAACTTATGCCCTGGTTTCCCCGTAAGTCAAAATAACCTCAAGTGCGGTCCATTATGAGAACCGAGGATAGTTCTTAAAAAAAAAAAAAAAAAAAGGAAAAGGGGGGGGGGGGGGGGGGGGAGGTGAAGGGAAACAACCCGGAGTCATCTTCGTCCATCTTCATTGCAGTAAAGAGAGTGGGGGAAGATTAGGTAAGTGCGACCACCCTCACTGATGGATAAGTGGGGTCTGAAGGGGTGTATGCAATGTACACCATAGCCCCTCCTTCAGAGGGAACAACCTTAGGGAGAAAAGGGAGTCACAAAGTCCTTATAAAGCTGAGAAGGGATGACTTCATCTTGGAGGAAAGGAATCGCGGTGACGCTTCGTTTGCTGTTTGTTCCAGAGGGGGGTGATGGGGCTGCCTGGAGGGGGTCTCTTAGAGGAACTTGACTTGGACGGAGGATCCTGGGGGGAAGCTTCTTGAGAGATGAATCCAAGTCGCAGGAGTAAGTGTTCGCCTTCTTGGAATGAGGAGAATCCATACGATCTGTCCTTATGTTGGAACTGAAGGCGAAAAGGGAAAGTCCAGCGATATTTAATTGATTTCTGAGAGAGGATTTCAAGCAGGGGTTTTAAAGCTCTTCTCTTTAGGATTGTAGTTTTGGAGATGTCTGCGAAGACTTGAATCTTGTTTCCTTGGAAGGATAAGGCGTCTAGATTCCGAGATCTTTTCATGACCTCCTCTTTGGTCTCGTAATAGTGGGGCTTAACCACTATATCCCTCGGGAGCCCGTCCTGTCTGGGTGGTTGCAGCGCTCTGTGAGCCCTGTCAATCTCCAGTTTACGGTCAGAGATATCTGGGATCAGTTCTTTCATGAAAAGCTGCACCGTGTCATGAATATTAGTTACAGACTCAGGGATACCTCGAATACGGAAGTTTCCTCTCCGATTACGATTTTCCAAATCGTCAATCTTCCCTAAAGCTGTTTCAAGTTGATCTTGCATCAAGTGAATGCAGTCGGTATTCTGATTGGTGCGCGCAACCGTTTGATCAACTGCTTGTTCAATCAGGTCAATGCGGGCCCCCAAGCTCTGTAGGTCTGCCTTAATAGACGTGGTGATTTGTGCTGCGTTTTGGGCCAGGCCTGTGGCCAGCATGTCTGAAAAGCAATTCAGAAGTTGTGCCATGTCTGACTGGTGGGGAGAGTTCAGCGGTGTTGCCTGTTGTATAGCAGGGGATGGGGCGGAAGCATGCGGTGAAGGGATATGGAGCATGTCATTTAGGGTCCTGTTAAAAACGGAGTCTTTGCTTGTAAGATAGGCATTCTTGGGGGAGATGTTACTCACAGAGGATCCCGGTGTGATGTTGGGAAGTTGATCTTCCTCTGGGATATCAGCCATGATGACTCCGTCTCCTGTGTCTGCCTGTGAGGAGGTCGCGGCCGCCATCTTGGATGTAGTGGGGTCGGGTAGGCCAAAGGAGAGTTTCCTGCTAGCCGCTGGGCGTTGTGATCGGTTGGGCATGTAGATTTGTGCCTGCTAGCCTCCTCTACCAGCGGGTGTTAAGCAGGGACGGTTCCGCTAACTAATCCGGCGTCTGGGGACCGCGGGAGGCTCGGCTGTGACGGAGCTCCCGTTCAGAGCGTCTTCCCGGGAGTCCCGCGCATGCGCACTTTGCAGTTTTTCTTTTTATTTTTGAAGGAGGGAAGAGGGACCGGATCACCGGACAGGCTTGGGATCAGGATTGGATACAGGCTCGGGATCAGGTAACAGGTATGGGTTTAGGCTCATATTACAGGCTAGCAGGTCAGGGCACAAGGACGATACCAAGGCAAACATTTGAGTATTTGCTGGGTATTAATATGCCTGTAATTGGCCTCAAGTGACACCTGATTGCAGGAGGTGCTGTCTGCTCCACACTGCCAGGATCCATCCGCTGATGGACGCCAGTACTGCAGCCCAAAGATGATATAATATCAGCAGGGGAAAGCTCTCCTGACAGTTCCAAACTGCCAGGAGACACCTGCTGGTGGACCTCAGTACTGCACGCCAAATGACAGATATTACCAGAGGATGGAACTTTTCCTGACAACTCCACAAATCTAGCCTTTATGGAAAAGTGCCAAGAAGAAAGCCATTGTTGAAAGAAAGCCATAAGAAGTCCCATTTGCAGTTTGCGAGAAACCATGTGGGGAACACAGTAAACATGTGGAAGAATGAGACAAAAATTGAACTTTTTGGCCCAAAAACAAAATGCTATGTGTCATGGAAAACTAATACTGCACATCACCCTGAACACACCATCCCCACCGTGAAACATGGTGGTGGCAGCATCATGTTGTGGGGATGTTTTTCTTCAGCAGGGACAGGGAAGCTGGTCAGAGTTGATGGGAAGATGGATGGAGCCAAATACAGGGCTATCTTAGAAGAAAACCTGTAATGCTGTGTACACACGGTCGGACTTTTTAGCAACAAAAGTCCGACGGCCTGTCCGACAGACTTTCAACGGACTTTTGGCGGACTTCCGACGGACTTTCTAACGAACGGACTTGCCTACAAATGATCACACAAAAGTCTGACAGCCTAGTATGCGGTGACGTACACCAAGTCCGACGAGACTATAAAACGGAAGTTCAATAGCTCCTGCAACACCCTTTGGGCTCCTTCTGCTAATTTCGTGTTTATCTAGTGTTAGTAGAAGTTTGGCGAGAGACGATTCGCGCTTGTGAGACTCGTATTTTTCAGATTGTTTAACTGTTGTTCAGTTTATGCTTGTGAGGTTTGTATCTGCTTTTCAGTGCGTGTGGTCAGTTCCCATTGATTCATTCAGTGTCTTATTATCCGCTCGTTGCTGATTTTCAGCTCGCTCTTCATAGGCCTTGCTGTTCTTCAGTGCGTTCTGTTAAGTGCGTTCTGACCAGCCGACCGTTTTGAAGCCATGTTGCGTGTACGTACTTGTCGTAGAGTTTGTGCTTTGTATGTGCATGGTGCTGTAGTTCATTCTTCAGCCCAAACCCAGTCCATGAACAGGGCGAGGAGGAGTTCATGGACGAAGAATTGGTTGCTCCAGCATGACCAATTCTGTCACATGCCTTTGCTCCGTGAGATCCGTGAGAATAATCCTGAGGATTTCAGGAACTTTCTCCGGATGACGGACCCCATTTTTGACCGTTTGTTGGCATTGCTGACCTCTTATATCAGCAGGCAGGATACCTGCATGAGGCAAGCCATCACTGCGGAGCAGAGGCTAGTTGCCACATTGCGGTACTTGGCGACAGGGAGAAGCCTGGAGGACCTTAAGTTCTCGACAGGCATCTCCCCCCTGGCTCTGGGGATCATTATCCCAGAGACCTGTTCTGCCATAATTCAGGTCCTGCAGAAGGACTATATTAAGGTAAGATTTATCCTTTAACATCCTATTTTATTGTATTTAATGTTTGCTAAAGTAATGTATTTCTTTATTCCAACACTAATTTCCAAGATTGCAATATAGTGTGAATGTCCCCTTTGTCCTCATGCATGCTGTAATTTTTTTAATGCTCTTTTTTGTCCTGCATGCATATTTGCCTTCACTAACCTCCCCAGTATGCAATGCTGGGCCCATATCCACCTAGTATATTCAATTTAATGTATTTTGTCAGCTCCATTGTAGTACTTTACCCTAAAATTTATGCAAATGGTCTGTGTGTACTTAAGTTGATTAAGAATCCCCTCTCCCCCTTAAAATGTATCCAAATGGTCTGTGTGTACTTAAGTTGATTAAGAATCCCCCCCCCTTAAAATGTATGCAAATGGTCTGTGTGTACTTAAGCTGATTAAGAATCCCCTCCCCCCCTTAAAATTTATGCAAATGGTCTGTGTCTACTTAAGTTGATTAAGAATCCCCTCCCCCCCTTAAAATGTATGCAAATGGTCTGTGTGTACTTAAGTTGATTAAGAATCCCCTCCCCCCTTAAAATGTATGCAAATTGTCTGTATGTACTTAAGTTGATTAAGAATCCCCCCTTAAAATGTATGTAAATGGTCTGTGTGTACTTACAGAAAATTTTTTTTTTAAAAGTCAGCAGCTACAAATACTGCAGCTGCTGACTTTTAAAACATGGACACTTACCTGTCCAGGGCGCCCGCGATGTCGGCACCCGAGGCCGAACCGTCTCTCCGTCCTCGGGTGCTGCCGCCTCCATCTTCGGTAAGGGAATCAGGAAGTGAAGCCGTGCGGCTTCACTTCCCGGTTCCCTACTGCGCATGCACGAGTCGCACAGCGCAATATGGATGGTCCCTGCTGCCTCTGGGACCCGTGTGTTTCCCAGCAGGCAGCGGGGAGGGAGCAGGAAGTGGTGTAAATAACCGCAGATTCTGCGGCTATCTATGCCGGAAGTGAGTACAGATACCTGTAATATACAGGTATCTGTACTCCCCTCCCCCCTGAAAGGTGCCAACTGTGTCACCGGAGGGGGGGAGGAATCTGATGAGTGGAAGTTCCACTTTTGGGTGGAACTCCACTTTAAGTTGATTAAGAATCCCCCCCCCTTAAAATGTATGCAAATGGTCTGTGTGTACTTAAGTTGATTACAGGCTGTTGTTGCCTGCTGCCTCTATCAGGCTCTCCTGTCCCATCGGGGAATCCGGTACAAATGTGACCTTTCATATCAGCTGCCCTGGTTCACTGCGGCATAGTTATGTAGTGGGTAGCACTTTTGCCTAGCAGTATGAAGGGTTGCTGGTTCAAATCCCAACCACGACACCACCTTCCTGGAGTTTGCATGTTATCCCTGTGCCTGCATGGGTTTCCTCCCACACTCCAAAGACATGCTGGTAGGTTAATTGGATCCTGTCTAAATTGTAAGCTCCTTGAGGGTAAGGACTGATGTGAATGTACAATGTATATGTAAAGTGCTGTGTAAATTGACCACGCTATATACAGTAAGTACCTGAAATAAATACTGTATTTATTGGCCTATAACACGCACATTAATTTTAGGAGGGAAGTTTCAGGAAAAAAACTTAAATTTTAAATAAGGAACTTTGAAGCAAAATAAGGGTCAGTGTCCATCTGCAGCCTCACCATTGCCATCAATACAGCCTGGTCAATGCCCATCTGCAGCCTCACAAGTGCTATCAATGCAGCCTCATCAGTCCACATCAATGCAGCCTCGCCATTGCCATCAATGCAGCAGCCTCACCATTGCCATCAATGCAGCAGCCTCACCATTGCCATTAATGCAGCAGCCTCACCATTGCCATCAATGCAGCAGACTCACCATTGCCATCAATGCAGCAGACTCACCATTGCCATGAATGCAGTAGCCTCACCATTGCCATCAATGCAGCAGCCTCACCATTGCCTTCAATGCAGCAGCCTCATCATTGTCATCAGTGCAGCCTGATTTATGCCCATCTGCAGCCTAGAGGGGACAGGGAGGGGGGCGGGACAAGCGCCGACAGATTACATACAGTGAGAATCTCCTATGATAGACAGAACAGTGATCCAATGGCGGCCCAGGAGAAGGGACTTCCTATTACATAGGCCCCAAGTAAACAGGAGATTCTCACTGTATATAATCTGTTGGAGCTCGTCCCGCCCCCCTCCATGTCCCCTCCGAGGCAGCTAAAATTGAAGTATTGGCGTATAACACGCACACGCTATTTGCACCCGATTTTCATGGTGAAAAAATGAGTGTTATACACCAATAAATACAGTAAATACCCTGGCAGAATTGATTTCTTGGCCATTTTTCAGAACATATGAATGACAACACAAAAACTTTTCTTTCGGGGGCATGCGTGGGAGCTCGCAAGATGGCCGCTGCCTTCTAGAGCTCCGCTCCACCACAGCCCACTGATAGCCGCCAGAGCCCGCAGAACGAGCCCGTGAGACTGCCACCGGGTGGATCGGGTGGGGGAGACGCTGGGGAGTCACCCGATGTCCGCTACACAAGTGAGGAGGAACCTGAGCGTCCGGATGGCGGTGGCGGCCGCTCCCCTCAGCTATGCCAAGATGGCGGCGCGCGGCTTACACAGCACAGAGGATCCTGAGGTATCCATCGTGGACCAGGACTCACAACCGCCACAATCCCCAGGTACCTCATCTCCTCCCTGGGAATGGGCTGCTTCCCCTGCCTCAACAGAGTCCCTATTGCACAGAATGAATGACGGCCTCCACTCCACACCCATGCTTGATCCACACACAGGCATGCTTCTGTCAGTGAGTGAGGAAATGGCTGCCATCCCCTCTCCAAATGATTTCCCCTTCATGATGACAGCTTTCTCTCTGCTGCTTTCTAAAAGCTTAGCAGCAAACGCAGCCCAAATTACTTCTTCCATCCATGCTGACCTGCAGCAAATAGGTCTGAGAATGGACACTATAGAAAGGAAAGCAGATCAATCAGTGGCGAGGATTAACCAGAACTCAGCCAGAATTCAGGATGTTCAGGACCAGCTAGAAGCGGCGTTTGCAAAGATCGATGACCTCGAGAACAGGTCCAGGCGTTATAACTTTAGACTCAGGGGGCTCCCTGAGTCTGAAAAAGATGTGCATGCTGCTGTAAAATCCCTGATTCAGGCTCTCATTCCAGGCATTCCTGAACATCGTTTGGAATTGGATAGGGCACACAGAGCCCTACAACCCCCCCGCTCAGATGGTCTCCCTCGAGATATCATCGTGAAACCACATTTTTATTCGGTGAAGGAGGAGGTCATGAAGAAGTCGAGACTTTCAGAAAATCTAATGCTAATGGGATACAAAATACAGGTGTTTGCTGATTTATCACCGTACACGGTACAGAAGAGACGTGCACTTAAACCACTCCTGCAGATCCTTACGGAAAAAGAAATCACATATAGGTGGTCCTTCCCGCTCCGTTTGAACTTTTCCTACAGAACTAAGAACAATGCATTCTCATCATTTGCAGAAGGGGAACGCTTGTTTTTGCACCTGGGCCTAATTGTGCAGGAACCCCCTAGCACCAAGTCAACCAAGGGATCCTCATCATCCTCCAAAAGGCCCCCACCAGCGAGCCCGCTGCAACCCACCTGGCTCCAATCAAGCCACAAACGATCCAAAGAAAATGCTCCGACATGACTGTCCGGTTATGATCAGGATTTTTGTCACTACCTGGAGACTTGCTGTTTTTCCCCCCTGTCCGGACACAGATCACTTTTAGGCCTTCCAAGTATTCCCCCTCACTAAATGGTCTACTGTGCACCTTTATCCCCATCAGCTATGTTTGGGAGGGGGATTTGGTCCACGTTCGTAACGGACTGGAAGTCACCTACACCCGATGGTGTCGGACTCAGATGTGGGGAAGGGAAGAAGGGTAGTACTCCCCTACAGTCTCCTTTACTTTTTCTTTATTTTTGATAATCTAGTATATACATGTGAGTTATTTTTCTCCTCGCCTAGACCCTTTAGGGTAGGACATGAAGTCTTACGCATTTTGGGGCTCGTGAACAGGTTATGGGTGTTCTAGGTTGTTATATTTATATCTCCTTTTTTAATATCCTCGGATTTTCAGTATTTCTGTGGTTCCTGGCTGCCCCTTCGCGCGATTGGCGATGGGATCATCGCGGGTGGCGTGAAGGGTGAGCTCCTTGGGATACAGTCTCCTTTTACTATTCATTCGGAGCCCAGGTTCTACGCCAGTTTGACACCTGGTGGCTTTCCTGGGTTCCCAGTCTCATTGACTGGGGAACGGGTCGCCAAACGGGCAAGGTTTTTCACATACAGTGATCCACTAGATTCTTAGTAGTAATTCCTTTTTGGTTGGCTCGTTCAGGGCATTACTCAGCATAGGCCTCAGATTGGTCTTTAGTTATCCTTTTTCTTTTTTTTAGGCATCGTGGCTGTGGTGGACCCAGCACGCCTCCAGTGGAATCCAGGTACACAGCAGGTGCACTTGGTTTCCTTTACCAGATCCCCATAGCTGGGGCATCTGGTCCTCTTAGAGTTAGGGAGTTGAGGTGACGAGCTCACTTCAACTCAGGGGTGAGAAGGGGGTTGAGGACCCCTCGGTTCACGGTTCTCAGGGATTATATTGGCTTGTAATGCATATACTTCAGACTAATGGTATGTTTTTGCCTCCCTCTCTCTCTTCTTTCCTTCTTTTCTCCTCTACTTTTCTCTTTGCTCATCTGAGCACATCAAGGTTCCGGGCGGGTTCGTGTCCTCCCACAGCAGGTTCGCATTATTTGGCCCAAGGATTCCTTGGGCTGCTTGTTTGGATACCTACGCTCAAAAGGGGTAAGCCAGAGTTTTTTTACATAGACGCACCTCCTCTGGTTCATGGCTGACACTCCCGTTTCTACACCCTCCCTTAACATAATTTCTCACAATACGCAGGGCCTTAATTCCCCCATAAAACGTAGGAAATTATTCCAACTATATCACTCCATGCATGCGGATGTCCTACTCATCCAAGAGACCCATTTTCCTTCTACATATAAGCCTTCCTTTCTCCACCAACGCTTCCCACAATTTTTTTTAGCTTCCGGAGATAATAAAACCAAAGGAGTAGCTATCTGCTTTGCCAAACACATCAATATTTCACAATCAGAGGTAATAATTGATCCTCAAGGCCGGTATATTCTGGTGTCTGGCCATATTGACGGGGATCTTTACTCTTTTGTCTCCTACTACTCTCCTAATAGGGGACAAAAAACCTTTTTTGAATCACTTTTACATAAACTTAAACCCCATCTGCGAGGCACGATCATTGTGGGTGGAGATTCCAACACGGCATTTGACTTTTCCATTGATAAGTCTTCTGGGGATAAGCAGAAATCTAGACACCCCTCCAGACAGAGCGTCAAAAGGTTGCTTCATGAGGCGGGTATGGTTGATATCTGGAGAGAGACTAACCCACGTATGAAAGATTACACCCACTTTTCGGCACCGCATAATTCCTATGCCAGGATAGACCACATTTTCATGCGCTCAGCAACAATCCCACTGGTCAGGAGATCTAGGATAGTAGATACTTCCTTATCCGACCATTCGATGGTGACACTCATCCTGAAAAGGTCCGGGGGTGCTGGAAGCTCACCTCGCTGGCGTCTGCAGGAATCCCTACTGAGTGACCCGGTCCAATGTTCCTTAGTTGAAGAAGCCATTAATGAATATTTTCAAATTAACGCGACCTGCGAGGTTTCCCCGGTAACGGTCTGGGCGGCCCACAAGTCAGTAATTAGAGGGAAACTGATACAAATGTCATCCAAACTTAAAGCAGAGCACAGAGTAGACACATTCAGACTAACTGAGGATTTTCATAAAGCTACGAAGGCACATAAGCAGAACCCCTCGCCTAAATCCTTAGAAAATCTGGAGAAGGCCAGAACCCTCCTAAACCTACAGCTGACTACAGCAGCTGAAAAACACCTTAGATGGTCGGGGGCTAAGCTTTATTCCCAAAAGGACAAAATAGGATCTAAACTGGCAGTCAAACTAAGCCCCAAACCCCGCTCTTTGGCATTCCCGAAAATTAGGCTACCCTCAGGCGACTTGACCCAGAATCCCGAAAAGATTATGGCAGCTTTCCATAAATTCTACTCAGATCTTTACAATCCAAATTCTCCTCCCCCCGAAGTTCGCAGAGTTCGTTCCTGGACTCCCTTACACTACCTGCTCTGTCACCGGAACACAGGGACCTCCTCGAGGCTCCCTTCTCAATCCAGGAAGTCCTGGACACCATTAAAACATTAAAGGTGGGCTCCTCACCAGGCCCTGACGGTTTTTCAAATGGTTACTATAAGAAATTTGGCACTAGTCTAGCACCTTATCTGACGAAACTCTTCAATACACTTCGGGAGGGGTCACATCTCGATACTGACTTCAACTCAGCGTATATTTCAGTTATACCAAAACAGGGCAAAGACGCCAGTGAGGTGAACAACTATCGACCCATCTCGCTGATAAATAATGACATCAAAATTATGACTAAGATACTGGCAAATAGAATAGGGAGCTTCATCCCATCATATATAAATGGGGACCAGGTGGGATTTATTCCTGGGAGACAGGGCCCGGACCAAATCCGCCAATCCATAGATATAATTTCACTCCTGCAGTCTCAGAGGGATGGGGGATCCCCGCAGAAAGGCTTTCTCCTCTCGATTGATTTAAACAAAGCCTTTGACTCAGTGGACTGGGCTTACCTGTCTGGTATCCTACAGAGATGGGGTTTTGGTAATCATTTTTTTAACTTAATCAATTCACTTTATTCTAACCCCTCTGCTCAAGTGCGACTGATGGGCAGATACTCATCATCTCTCAAGATCAGTAGGGGTACCAGGCAGGGATGCCCTCTCTCACCCCTACTTTTCGCTATGGCCATCGAAACGCTGGCCATAGCGATTAGATCGAATCCTGACATTAAGGGGGTGATGTGTGGGGGCCAGGAACACAAGTGTGCGCTCTAAGCTGATGACCTCCTACTTTATATTACTTCCCCTTTAATCTCTACGCCTATGATTTATAAGACGCTGAAGGAGTTCACGGCGATTTCCGGTTTAGAAGTAAATCTGTCTAAATCCATGGCTTTAAATATAACAGTACCTAGCGAATCTCTCGCTCTTCTTTCAAACAACTTTGACTTTTCATGGGCACCAGCCGCACTCCCTTACCTAGGGATTAAACTGACTTCAGACATAAATAATCTCTTTAATGCTAATTACCCACCGATGATTAATAAATGCAGAGCAGACCTGACTAAGTGGTCTAGAAGTGGTCTATCCTGGCTATGTAGGGTGCAGGCAGTCAAGATGACGCTCCTCCCACGCCTTTTTGTATCTTTTCCGTTCGCTCACGATTTCCATCCGGAAACGCTTCCTCAGTAACTTTCAGTCTGACATAACCCGCTTTGTTTGGGGTAACAAGGGTTACAGATGCCCGTCCAGCATTTTAGTACGCCTAAAATCACAGGGGGGACTGGGTCTGCCAGATTTGTGGGGTTACTATCAGGCAGCTCAATTAGCACAATTATCAATAATTTACTCCAGGAACTACAAACCGGATTGGGTCTCAATGGAAAGGAAAGCGATCCCTCTTAACACTATCGATTACCTTTTATAGTCAGACACCAGAAGTAGGCCAGCTATTATGGCCCCCACCCTATCCCACTCTATAGCTCTATGCACCAAACTTTACATGAATGACTCCTTGATCTCCCAACTGAAACCACTGGCTCACCTTTTCCATAACCCAAAGTTCCCTCCGGGACTTAACATTCAGGCATTCCGCTGGTGGACAGACAAGGGCCTCTACCGTATAGGGCACTTCCTGTCTTCCAAGGGCCCTCTTACTCTGGCCCAATGTAAGAAAATCTAGGTATGCCGGATTCGGAAAGGTTCAGATACACGCAAATTTCCCACTTTTTACACACTATCTGGTCCTCCAGGAAGGATCCTCCCTATATAACACCTTATGAGCAATGGTGCACTGACTCCATGGACCAGAGGGGGGGTATCTCCCTGATTTATGCAGCACTTCAATCGCACTCGGATAAACCATCCTACGCTCGGGCCTGGGAGGAGGACACGGGCTGCGTCTGGAATGCCTCTGATTGGTTCCGGGTTTCGTTGCGCTCATCGAAAGGTATGTGCAACGTTTCCTTAATAGAAGCTAGCTTAAAAGTTATGAATAGGTGGTATTATGTCCCTTCTAGATTGGCATTAATATACCCGGGAACTTCCCCACTTTGCTTTAGAGGATGTGAGCTAGAGGGTTCAATGATTCATGTATGGTGGACTTGCCCTCGCATCAGATCCTTTTGGAAGAAAATTTTTCGCACAATTAGTTCTCTAACAGGAGAAACGATCGTCCCTAATCCTATGATAGCACTACTAAATCAATACATACCTAATCTGACTAAACGGTTACAAGTACTTTCTTTCTTCATTCTGGTGGGAGCTAAAATTACCTTGGCAAAAGCCTGGAAGAAGCCCTCGGTCTCCTTTCAGGCTTGTAAACGAAAAATCTCGTGGATTATGGCACAAGAGCTTATAGTGGCGAAGCTGACTGATAAAATTGAAAGATTTAATACTACTTGGGAACCATGGGCCACGCTCTGCGATATTCCAATCCTCCCTGGTATGGGAAAGACGTCCCGGAACCTTTCCCCTCCCCACTGATCTCTACTTCTCTAACTGCACCCTCCTTTTCACACGTTTTCTCTCCTCTTTTTCTGGGCCTTCTGCCCGTTCCCCCGACTGACAAATAGTCACTTTTGAAAAAGCACTACTGAAGTAATTTTGTTTGTTTTCTTTATTTATGTGGAGGGTGGACAGTCGGGAAGGTGATCTCCCCTTCAGGGACACCCAACTCCTTCAGTTGAGGGTGTCGGTGCCTAGGTTTAGAGCCCCTGGGAACCCCCCAGACGTCTCCACAGTAAGAGCCCATTGGGGTGGGGCGTTTGGGTACCTAGAGGGGATAGAGAGGTTATAGCACAGGAAAGTAACAATTTTGCTCTCTCTGTGATTGCTTTCCGGGAGAGGCACCTCCCGACTGTCTCGACTCCCTACTTGATTGTTATTGCTGGATGACTTAAATTTCAGTGTGCAAAGTATTCTTTGGAAAAACTTGTTTATCTACAATTTATAGGTTCTTTGCTATCTTCTTGGATATGGCAATAGCTGTGACAGGATACAATCTCTGTTAGTCTCCTATATATTTTGGAATCTTTTTCTTAAATTGTATGTTACTGATCTTCAATAAACTTTTTCTTAAAACTCAAAAAAAAAAAACACAAAAAAAAAAAACTTTTCTTTCACTCATGGTTAGTGTTTGGCTGAAGCCACAGTGTTTCTCAACCTTTTTTCAGTCAAGGCAACCTTGAAAATTATGCACAATCTCAAGGCACCCCATTCTAAAATGCAAAAGAAACTAATGGTTTTACATAATGCAGCAGTATCAACACACGTAGGGCACCACATTTGAGATTATTTATTTTATACATCTTTGCACACTGGTACTGACTAGTATTCCAGTGTTTCTTCTCTCACTCAGTTTCCCTCCCTCATTCACCTAATGTGACCCCCCAGTGCAGACAGAGAAGGGGAAACAAGGACATCCTTAGCTGCTCAATGTCTTCCTTATCAATTTATGACATCATCATTTATTAGAATACCAGCAGCTTGCTCGCACTATTCCCAAAAGTTGTAATGCTGCACAAATTAAAACAAGTGTTTTTTTGTAACAAAAAAAATGCAGGCAAGATCCACCTGCCAGCTTGCTGAGGATTTTATGGCTATTTGAGGCAATTTATTTGCATTTTGCCAAAGCACCCCTGAAGATCCCAGAAGACACACCAGGGTGCCACAGCACCCTGATTGAAATAGGTTGCCCTAGACAGAGTGAGAGAAACTTTGGTTGTTCCTCCCCATCTGCGACAGCAGGAAACGGAACAAAAAAAACCCCTCATGTATATCCACCTTATTTCTGCGGCAACATACTCTTATTATTTTGTGCTACCCAAACATATTACAAAGGAAGTAATGACAGTGTTTTGCAACCGTCAGAAATGTATCTCTACAGTGTTCGGTTTACAGCTGTTTGCTGTCAGACCTTGGACTGTAAGCCAAGTATTACAGTTCAGAACTTGGCGTTCACTTATGAATTCTACGATCTGCATTTCATGTTAGATTAATATTTAAAGTGTAAAGAGAAAACAAAATGATTAAACCCAGTACTTCTGTGTAAAAAAACACTGTCTGGACTATTATATTAACAGTTACTGCACATATATTTTCTGCATCATAGATATGAAACAGTCTGCAAAACTGACATTAGCTTAACAATAAGTGAGAGTTATTAGATTATATAATAGATTTATCTTTTATCATTGCCAAAGTTCTTTACATTCCTCCAGTCTTGTGTTTTTTCCCCACCCATGAATCAGATCATGCTGATGAACTGGATGTATTTCCACTGGATGCCTGGGATATAAAGGAGAGAAGTAAATGGAAAACTGAGCATTATGAGAGATTACTTGTCCTTCCATTTAGACTAGCGGGTGTGGATTTTAAGGTACAGCTATTTTCCAGCTTGTTTATTGCTTAAATACTAGTCCTCTTTTTTTCCTAAATTACAGTACAAGAGGGAAAAACTTAGCATATGTGTATCCTATAAGTGGATTGTTTAAATAACCCTTTCACTTTATGCATTTTAAATGATATCTCGTCTTATTGTCTAGACTTGTAAAATGGTTGGTTAGCTTATTTATGTCACAAGGGAAAAATCAATAGACAGATGCATGTCGTACTAAGAAAATAATTTCATACTGGAAAGTTCAGTACTCGGACAGTGCAGTAAATCAGTAGCTCTTAAGGGACCATATGACAATCTTTTTATTGTGCCATACATGTCTGTAAACGATAACATTAAATTCAGGTAAAAAGGAAAGGTACCCCATAAAAATGAAATTTTATGACACATTATAAAATATTTTGATATGTGTCTAGTAAGTTTGTAAACCATTGACAGGCAATATACATCAGTGATCTAAATTATAGTACATTATACATTTTAGCACACAACACTACATATATGAATTTTGCCTTTCAATCTAAATGTGAAAGGATTATTTTTTATGCCAAGGCAATTTGCTCATGTCAAACACAAGGAAAAAGAGAAAGTATTTTAGCTAATGTTAATTTCTATAGGAAATTAAAATTTAAAAAACGGAATTTCAGGCAAGCAGTTAAATACATTATTTAAATACAGGAGCTCATTTATCTGCCAAATAATTTGTATTTTTGTCTTTTTATTTCTGAGATATGCACAGTAATTTCAGATAGCAGTCTTGAAAAGTCTTGTGACCTGACTTTTCCCTTCTGCAGTTAAGCAACATAATAAGGGAGCCTCCCTGCTTCCAGCTTGTGACTGGATAGTGAAGATACCGAACAAGCCCGATATTTTCACATATCTGCTTTCTTATCTCCTGTCTGCATGTTCCTTGTCAGCACATGTGCATGCAAGACACCTAATTGGCCCCAAATGCTGCCACTCCCTGAGTGTTCTTGCACATAGGATTAGGATGAATTGTACCTGATTCAAATACTTAACTATTTGCATTTCAAAATATGTTAAATCTTTTTTTTTTCTAAATAAACACAGACTGCATTTATTCATGTTTTTTTAATATCTGCCTGGAGTTCAGATAAAAGAGACAGGTCTTTGATGTACTGTATATAAATTGAAATCCATATTTAGTTCATCCAACTGTAATGTAGGAGGTCGAGCTGATGGAGTCAGTAAAAAGCTCTTGTAGTTAAAGGAAATGTACAGTCATTATGTACATATTTTATTAAATATAGCCAGGATTTTAAAAAACACAGTTTTTTTAAACTAGTAAATCAATTTTAAATTAGTTTTTTTTGCTGTCAGTAGATTTTCATCAATATAAAACGTGTGTAGCCATGCCCCCTTAGGGGTTGCTGTGTGTAGTGGTTCACCCATCAACCTACCCAGCCAGACATCCATCCCAGTCACTCGGAGACAGAAAATCAGTCCATTGCTTGTTTTGTTTATTTAGGGGGGATTAAACTTGGATAGGGATTTGGGAATTAAGGGATATTTAGTGCAAAGTTCCTTAGGACTCCTATATACACTCCTGTATATATGTTTCACTCTTCTCTCTCCAGCACAAACACTTGCTGTTCACTGTTTCCTCCTCCAGCACTTCACTTTCTGCTGACTGTTTCTCCACCAGCACTTCCCTTGCTGCAGACTGTCACTCCTCCAGACTAGCTAGCACCGCATGGGTAGGCCTGACACTACTTCAGCCAGGCCTCAATGAACTGCCTTTTAAAGGGCAGGGGCCACGGGCCCCTGTGGTGTAAAATAGTTCAGGTGCTAGCTGTCCTCTGTTCGGCTATGACTCCCAGATAGCTCTCTTCAGGTCCTGCCAGCCAGCCTGGCTGCAAAGACCCCTTTCCACCGCCCTTCTCCACAGTCCTCTCTCCACTGGTTCTGCACCCATCTCTCAAACTGCAATCTCCCACTTCTCTCAGGCGTGCCTCCGCAGTCCTCCTGACTGTGCTAACTCACCAGCCCTCTTGGCTTGCGACCTGTAGTTCCCCATGGAGACTCTTAGAGTGTTCTCTCCTGCTTTCTCATGTGCCTCTGTTTCCAGGATCTCTTCACTCTCCCCGGATGCACCCGAGCCCTAGCCCAGGGTCACCCCCCTCCCCCCAGACTGGGGAGCTCCCAGTGGACCTGACAGCCTCCACACTCTCTCACTCCATCTCTTCCACCCAACAACTCCCCCCCAGCTGGGCTGACCCCAGGTATTAAAGGAGGCCTGAACCCAGCCAATCCAGGTTGGGGATTGGTCAGGGCTCCTTAAGATACCACAGGCAGCTCTCTTCCCCTCCTCTCCTTCCAGAAAATGCCAGAAGGAAGAGGGAGGTAACCAAGAAGTGACAGTCACCAGCTGCTGCCCTGAGTCACTCCCAGCCCAGAATGAAAACAAACAGGCCTAGCAGCCAGCTAGGCCTGCCTAAATTTACCTACACTGCCAGAGAAAAAATTTCACTCTAGCACCTCACTAACTAGAGGGTACTACACCTGTATAGCTATTGCAATGGTACTATTTTGTATTATTCTTTCAGCCAGCAGGTGGAAATCCCAGCTGCTTTTGACATGTTTTCCTCTATCTTTTTACATCCTATTGAAAAGGTGCATATATATACATTATATTGTCAAAAGTATAAAAAAGTATTAGGATGCCTGCCTTTACACGTACATGAACTTTAATGGAATCCCAGTCGTAGTCCATAGGGTTCAATATTGAGTTGGCCCATCCTTTGTTGCTGTAACAGCTTCAACTCTTCTGGAAAGGCTGTCCACAAGGTGGAATGTTTTACCATTCTTTCAGAAGCACATTTGTGAGGCCAGGCACTGATGTTGGACAAGAAGGCCTGGCTCGCAGTCTCCGCTCTAATTCATCCCAAATGTGTTCTATCAGGTTGAGGTGAGGACTCCGTGTGGGTCAGTCAAGTTACTCCAGCCAAAACTTGCACATCCATGTCTTTCTAGACCTTGCTTTGTGCACTGGTCCAAATCATTTGGTGTAGGGGGGTTATGGTGTGGGGTTGTTTTTCAGCGATTGGGCTTGACCCCTTGGTTCCTGTGAAGGGAACTCTTAAAGTGACAGCATGACAAGACATTTTGGACATTTTCATGCTCCCAACTTTGTAGGAACAGTTTGGGGTTGACCCCTTCCTGTTCCAACAAGACTGCGCACCAGTGCACAAACAATGTCCATAAAGACATGGATGAGCGAGTTTTGGGTGGAATTGAACTTGACTGGCCTTCACAAAGTCCTGACCTCAACTTGATAGAACACCTTTGGGATAAATTAGAGCGGAGACTGCGAGCCAAGCCTTCTCGGCCAACATCATTGCCTTACCTCACAAATGCACTTCTGGAAGAATGATCAAATATTCCCATAGACACACTCCTAAACCTTGTGGACAGCCTTCTCAGAAGAGTTGAAGCGTTGAAGCGTATAGGTGTCCCAATACTTTTGACAATATAGTGTATAGCTATATATCTATATATAGATATATAAATATATATATGTTATTAATCACTCTAAAAATATAATTTCCATATACACTTTCAGAAGCACATCTGGAAGAATGTATATATATATATATATATATATACACATACTGCCTATGTATATCCTTTAAAAAGAAAACAGCAATTTTAGGCATCGCCACCCTTCCTCAAGTTCATAGGTAACAATAGTTAACAACAAGTTAACAACAAGCATAAATGCGCTCTGAACCTGAAGTACATTAACAAATGTCAGCAAAGTGATACCATCTCTAGTGATGACAATACAAATCACCCATAATATCATTGAACAGAAAAAATGTCTTTGGAAATGGACTTTAAAACCCTTTCATGACTAAGCCTATTTTTGAAATTTGGTGTTTACAAGTTAAAATTTGTATTTTTTGCTAGAAAATTACTTAGAACCCTCAAACATTATATATATATATATATATATATATATATATATATATATATATATATATATATATATATATATATTTTTTTTTTTAGCAGAGAATCTAGAGAATAAAATGGCGATTGTTGCAATATTTTATGTCACACGGTATTTTTGCAGCAGTGTTTTAAACACAAATTTTTGGGAAAAGGGACACTTTCATGAATTTTAAAAAATCCAAACAGTAAAGTTACCCCAATTTTTTTGTATAATGTGAAAGATGATGTTACGCCGAGTAAATAGATACCAAACATGTCACGCTTTATAATTGCACGCACTTGTGGAATGGCGACAAACTACAGTACCTAAGAATTTCCATAGGCGACGCTTTAAATTTTTTTCATGGTTACCAGGCTAGAGTTACAGAGGAGGTCTAGTGCTAGAATTATTTCTCTTGCTCTAATGATCGCGGCGATACCTCACATGTGTGATTTGAACACTGTTTACATATGCGGGCGCAACTTCCGTATGCGTTTTTTTTGCTGCAAGAGCTCGCGGGGACGGGGCACTTTTAAAAAATTTTTTTTTCTTATTTATTGTATTTATTTTTATTTTTATAAATTGTGTTTACATTTTTTTTTTTTTTATCACTTTTATTGCTGTCACAAGGAATGTAAACATCCCTTGTGACAGTAATAGGTGATGACAGGTACTCTTTATGGAGGGATCGGGGGTCTAAAAGACCCCCAATCCCTCCTTTGCACTTCACAGTATTCAGATCGCTGAAAACGGCGATTCTGAATACTGTGTATCTTTTTAAAACCGGCGTCATTGGCAGCCGAGTAAGCGGGAAGTGACATCATGGCATCGCTTCCGCATTTACAATTAGAAGGCTGGAAGCCACCCACAGCTTCGTTCCAGCCCGCCCCCAGCCGCCGGAGGCACCCGATTGGTCACCGGGCCTCCTGATGGCACGGGAGGCCCGGTAAAAGCGGCGGGAGTCGGTGGGAGGGGGAGACGTCCCCTCCCGCTGCTCCGGTATAACAGCCGAGCGGCTTTTAGCCGCATCGGTTGTTATATCTGGATAGCCGATCGCCCACTGTAAACAACGGTACTGGAATGATGCCTGCAGCTGCGGGCATCATCCCGGTATAACCCCGGAAAGCCGAGTACGCACATCTGCGTACGCTCGGTGGGAAGGGGTTAAAGGTGCCACACAATCTGTAGAGTAATTAAAACACACAAATGTATTGTTACAAATGGTTTAAAAACGTATTCACATATCAAAATAAAGCATCTTTTAGAAAACAATGTCCTACACAGGATGTCTACAGAGTAGCAAGTATCTCCCTGCAACATATGTTATTTCCCATTGATGTCCCAGAGTAACAAATTCCTATAAAATATACCCAAATATTGGGGTGTAAATAGTTAGCTTCATAAGGTAAATAAATAAGCTGGGATGTTCAAATGTTCAAGGGAGCTGGAGCCTCAACACATTTTGTGGGAAACCCCGCTTCCTCAGGAGGATATTGGGAGACCAATCATTCTGCATTTAGACAATGTACACATTATACATAGGAAAAACAACATAAACCAAAAAACAACAAAAGGTTCCACTTTTGTTGATACTGTGTACCAACAATACTGTTTGCTACCTGTGCATTTGCAGGAACCCTGGAATATACAAGCCCCAAATCCTCCTGCGGGCCAGCGTGGGGGTAAACATGGGACTCCACTTGAAGAAGAGCATAGATGGCAAATAAAGCAAAGATGTTTGATAAACCATTATATGGGAAATATGGGGTAAAAAATGCCCACCTGGATATATATTGAGTTGGCCCACCCTTTGCAGCTATAACAGCTTCAAATCTTCTGCGAAGGCTGTCCACAAGGTTTAAGAGTGTGTCTATGGGAATGTTTGACCATTCTTACAGAAGCGCATTTGTGGGGTCAGGCACTGATGTTGGACAAGAGGTCCTGGCTCATAGTCTTCGATTGAATTCATCCCAAAGGTGTTCTATCAGGCTGAGGTCAGGACTTTGTGCAGGTCAGTCAAGTTCCTCCACCCAAAACTTGCTCAACCATGTCTTTATAGACCTTGCTTTGTGCAGTTTTTTTTTGTGGGGGGGCTGGAGCTCCTCTTTAAGTCTCTAGCAAGATTTACCATGTACGTTGTATTTTTTCACAGGGGTTGGCAACAAAACAAGGAACATTGACTAATGTGTCATCAGCTCTTGGCACCAATGTGTGTTTGGCACTTATTGGGATCCATACCTCCTCAGGTTGTGACTCTATAAGCGCCTTTTATGGCAAAGACAAAAGAAAGGCATTTTCTGTTGCTTGCGAGAAAGAGGAATACCTGACTGCCTTTAAAAATCTGGGTAGCAGTTTTAACTTGGGCCTGTCTACCTTTGAACTACTTTGCAAATATGTGTGCCACCTGTATGGCCAGTCATCCACAAAAAATGTGAACGATGCAAGATACAAAGCATTCTGCATGTCATTGACAGCTTTGCCAGAACTATCCATGCCTCCAACAAGTGACGCCGTTTACCAACACTGTAAAAGGGCAAACTACCAAGCAGCCACAATGAGACATTCTTTGAAAGGTATAATGTGTGCCCCGTCACCCATTAGCAATGGATGGCACCTCGAGGATGGGAAGTTAACAGTGATCTGGATGACTAGAAATCCTGCCCCTGAAAGTGTGTTGCAAATAGTCCACTGCAGTTGCAAGCAAGGCAAATGTGAGACTGGAAGATGTTCCTGTATGTCTGCAAGACTGTCTTGTACTGATTTATGTTGGTGCAAAAATTGTGCAAATGTTTCCGAAGAAAAAGAGGAAAGAGCTACATTGGACGATAGCTCTGATGACAGTGATAGGGATGAAACTGATGAGTGAAGATACTGTTTCGTATTTTAGGACGATTTTTTCAGCTGTAATGAATCTATTGTAGAATTGTCAATTTTTGGCATTATTTGGCATTGAGGGGGGTGGGGTTGCATTTTGAGTCATTTCAGCCAACTTGTGGCAAAGTGTGCTGCTTTTTTAACTTTCTTTGATTACACAGTGCCAAAAATTTTGATGAATACAATATCTCAGTTTTGATACATTTACAGTGTATATGTTTAATTTTGCTTGGTGCCAGTCTGTGAAGTTAAAGCGTATTTTCTACAACTTTGCCATATTTCATGGTCCACATTCACTCTTGAGTATACTAATGCACCAATACCTGTCTCAAATGTTACACACATGTGTAAATGTCAGTTTAAGAGATATTTTGTGTTGCTAAAATTAATAGAAATAAAGCTACAAGCAAAACCAACACCATAAGATTTTGGGTTTTTTTTGGTTCACAATTACATACATTTATGTATCGTGACAAAAAAAAACCTACTGGATATTTTGAAGAGAACTTTTAACATAAAGTCCATACGGATGCTGTTGATGCAAAAATGCATTTAAAAAGCAATGTATAAACAAAATAAGTGCAGCGCTAAAAAGTGTATGAATCAAATATATGATTGGTGAAAAAGACCAAATACAATAAAATATTAATCTACATAAACATAGACACTGGTGAAAATAAAGGTCCAGAGACCACTATGAAATGCAAAAATGTCCAATAACACTGTATTAAGCTCCACGGACTGCAATCAAGAACTGGAGTCAGTACATAAAGGAAGTCTTCTCAGACAGCTGGAGTACATGAACCCATGATGTTGACTGGAGACTGGAAAGCATATCAATCATGGACAGCACGACAAAACATCTAGAGTAAGGTACTCTTACCGGAACAAGTGGGACGTACCAGCCATATAGCTGTGCATCTATCGGAGCTTGTGGAGGTAACCTCCAGTACACTCTCTCCAAGGGTTCGCCCTTCGATCACGATCTCCAATCGGCCAAGTTGTCTTTTGGGTCGCAGTCACCGATAGCCAAACAGTCAATGGTGGAGGTGGACGGCCCTCTCACACGCTCTCAGGTTCCAGGCAGGTTCAAAGGGACCAGTTAAGGATAAAGACAGGGAGGAAAAAGAAAAGCAAAGGGGCTCCACATGGCGCAGGTCAAAAAAATAAGGGATTTATTGGATAAAAAAACCTTACAGGATAAAATTTATCCAATAAATCCCTTATTTTTTTGACCTGCGCCATGTGGAACCCCTTTGTTTTTCTTTTTCCATACGTCATCAGAATATTAAGCCGCTGCGCTCCCCCGGGGCGCGCATTACGGCGATCGTTGTTGCGGAGTGTCAGTCTGACACACTGCAGCCCCGATCTAGGTAAAGAGTCTCTGACGAAGACTCTTTACCATGTGATCAGCTGTGTCCAATCATGGCTGATCACGATGTAAATAGGAAGAGCCGGTGATCGTTTTTTCCTCACTCGTGTCTGACAGGGGGGGGGTCTGTGCTGATTGTTTATCAGCACAGCCCCCCTCTGACAGGGGGGGGTCTGTGCTGATTGTTTATCAGCACAGCCCCCCTTCAGATCCCGCCCAGGACCACCAGGGAAACCGCCCAGGACCACCAGGATGGCCACCACACTGGACCACCAGGTATGCCCCCTAGACCCCCAGGGAAATACCAATCTGTGCCCAGGCAGCTGCCAATCTGTGCCCAGGCAGCTGTCAATCAGTGCCCACTCCAATGCCTACCACTGCCAGTGCCACCAGGGATGCCTATAAGTGCCTCATATCAGTGCCGCATATCAGTGCCCATCAGTGCCATGTATCAGTGCCCATCAGTGCCACGTATCAGTGCCCATCAGTGCCCAGCAGTGCCGCCTATCAGTGCCCAGCAGTGCCGTCTATCAGTGCCCATCAGTGCCGCCCTATCAGTGCCCTTCAGTGCCCAGCAGTGCCGCCTTTCAGTGCCCATCAGTGTCACCTATCAGTGCCCATCAGTGCCACCCATGAGTGCCCATCATTGCTGCCTATCAATGCCCATCAGTGCTGCATATCAGTGCCACCCATCAGTGCCACCTACCAGTACCCATCAGTGCCGCATATCAGTGCCCATCATCAGTGCCCGCTCATTGGTGCCACCTCATCGGTGCTGCCGTATCAGTGCCTGTCAGTGCCGCCTTATCAGTGCCCATCAATGAAAGAGATAACTTATTTACAATTTTTTTTAACAGAAACAAAAGCAAAACTTTTATTTTTTTCAAAATTTTCAGTCTTTTTTTATTTGTTTAGCAAAAAATAGAAACCACAGAGGTGATCAAATACCACCAAAAGAAATCTCTATTTGTGGGAACAAAATGATAAAAATTTAGTTTGGGTAAAGTGTAGCATGACCATGCAATTGTCATTCAAACTGCGACAGCGCTGAAAGCTGAAAATTGGTCTGGGCAGGAAGGTGTATAAGTGCCTTGTATTGAAGTGGTTAAAGAAAGTCATGGTTGTCACACTGGGGCTGATTTTTTAAAAACCTGGTGCAGTTCTGCATAGAAACCAATCAGCTTCTAACTTATTCAGCTTATTCAATTAAGCTTTGACGAAAAACCTGGAAGCCGATTGGTTTTTCTGCAGAGCTGCACCAGATTTTTCACTCTACAGTTTTAGTAAATCAACCCCACTGGCTGGACTTCAAACATGTCTTCTTCTTTTCACCTCTGTTATATGAGCAGTGGGTGGATTAATAGCATGCAGAAAGATAACATTGTTTGTACTTTCAGTTCTGCTCACAGTAAGCCATAACACTGCACTGGTAGCAAGGTCAACCAGTATTTTATATATTTGGCTGAAAATGTTCTAAGCCTTACAAATGAAAATGAATGTAACCACCGTAATTCATAATTTGCAGTATATTAAGCTTTTGTCCTTGGGTTTATGTTTGCTTCAAGAGCAAAACAGACCTGTTGCCAGGCTTTAGAAATCAAAGAAGTCTCATGCAGTAGCAACCATTTTCTCCAATTACCTCATTTTTATAGGCATGGTTTCCTTGTCACTTCTCACACACATGGGCCACTCAACCTGGGGGAATTTATCCTGTGATAGCTAATTTCCTTATGTATGCAGTAGAAGTGTAATTTTTTACACAATGAAAGGAAGGGGATACAAGATTAGAACAGTAAGGTTTGTCATAGTAATAAAAAATGTTTGGCAATATTTAATTCTGGCTGACATGGACATTACAATACAAGTAGGGATGAGCCTGATGTTCGAGTCGAACGTAAGTTCGAGATGATCATCGGGTATTCGCCTGTTCGCCGAACAGCAAACAATATGCGGTGTTCGCAGCAAATTCGAAAGCCGTTGGAACACCGTTAAAGTCAATGGGACACTAACATGAAAAATCAAAAGTGCTAATTTTAAAGGCTTATATGCAAGTTATTGTCATAAAAAGTGTTTGGGGACCTGGGTTCTGCCCCAGGGGACATGTATCAATGCAAATTTAAAAAAAAAAAAACGGCTGTTTTTTCGTGAGCAGTGATTTTTTTAATGCTTAAAGTGAGACTATAAAAATTAAATATTCCTTTAAATATTGTGCCTGGGGGTGTCTTTAGTATGCCTTTAAAGTGGCTAATTTTTCCCATGTTTAGAACAGTAGCACAGCAAAATAACATTTCTAAAGGAAAAATTGTCATTAAAAACTGTTAGCTGCTGTAATGAATTGTCAGGTCTCATCAATATAGATAAAACTCATTAAAAAAAATAGCATGGGTTCCCCCCAGTCCATTACCAAGCCCTTTGGGTCTGGTATGAACATTAAGGGGAACCCGAACCAAAATTAAAAAAAAAATGCATGGGGGTCCTCCTAAAATTCATACCAGGCCCATCAGGTCTGTTATGGAAAAATAAAAAATAAAAATGTCCCGCGATGTAAATTCACGCTGCCCGACGGACCGAAAAAGAGAAAAAAAAACGCAACCGTTCCGCCTCCATGGGAGGCTCCCACCAACTGATGCTTCTTCTCTGTGGCAGTTCTTATATAGCTGAGAGCAGAACCACCCAGTGATGTAAACGGGGACCCCGCCCACCTCTGATGCCACAGAGGCTTCCCCGTGGCATCAGAGGGGGCGGGGACCCCTGTTAATGTCACTGGGTGGCCCCGCTCTCAGCTATATAAGAACTGTCACAGAGAAGAAGCGTCAGTTGGCGGGAGCCTCCCATGGGGGCGGAACGGTGTCGGCTTTTTTTTTCGGTCTATTGGGTGACATGAATTTACATTGTGGAACATTTTTATTTTTTCATTTTTTAATAAAGGACTTGTCCCAGCTGTCTCTTGTCTTTCTTACCACTTTTGACACTTTTTTTCTGAAATGGTTGAGGTACAATGTACCCCATTACCAATTCACATGGGGGGAGGCCGGGATCTGGGGGTCCCCTTGTTAAAGGGGGCTTCCAGATTCCGATAAGCCCCCCGTCCTCCACACTCATCGGGCAAGGGTTGTGGGGATGAGGCCCTTGTCCCCATCAACATGGGGACAAGGTGCTTTGGGGTCAGTCCCCCCATGTTGAGGGCATGTGGCCTGGTACAGTTTAGGAGAGGGCGCTGTCTCGTCCCCCCCTCTTTTCCTGTGGCCTGCCAGGTTGCGTCCTCGGATAAGGGTCTGGTATGGATTTTGGGGGGGACCCCTACGCCATTTTTTTTTCATATCAGATCTGAAGGGCCTGGTATGGATTTTAGGGGGACCCCCACGCAACTTTTTAAAAAATTTTGGTTCAGGGTTCCCCTTAATATTCATACCAGACCCAAAGGGCCTGGTAATGGACTGGGCGGGACCCTATGCTCTTTTTTTCAATGAGTTTTATCTATATTGCTGAGACCCAACAATTCATTACAGCCGCTAACAGTTTTGAATGACAATTTTTCCTTTAGAAATTTTGCTGTGGTACTGTTCTAAACACTGGAAAAATTTGCCACTTTACAGGCATACTATAAACATGCACCAGGCATGATATTTAAAGGAATATTTCATTTTTATTGTTTCACTTTAAGCATTAAAAAAAAACCCTACTCCCAAAAAGTTTTTAAAAAATATTTTTGCTTTGATACATGTCCCTTGAGGCAGGACCCAGGTCCCCAAACACTTTTTATGACAATAACTTGCATACAAGCCTTTAAAATGAGCACTTTTGATCTTTCATTTTTGTGTCCCATAGACTTTAACAGTGTTCGAGTTTCTTCCAAATTTTTTGCCTGTTCGCATGTTCTGGTGGGAACCGAACCGGGGCGGGGTGTTCAGCTCATCCCTACATACAAGCAAACTAAACATTTCCACAGAATCAACTCTTATTCATATGTACTTTTTCCTTAGCTGTGTATATGTCATGAACAATGTGATGGAACACAAACATTAAATATGCCTACCTGTACAAGCCCCAACACATTTCCATTTTTCTTTCATAAACTGAAGAACAAAAAGTTATATTTAGGCTGGCTTGAGTAAAAAATGTAAGGTATTTTATATTTTAATAAAAATGGATACATTTAGACACAATACTGATGGTACTTCACTTTATAATTACAAGATACACCAGTAGTTGACAGATTTATATAAGAAGCTTCTCCCACATTAATCACAAGAACACATAGCATAAAAACTTCAAGGTGATATATTTCTGTAGCAAGTAAAAGGTTTTAATTTAAAGAGAGTGATGTATAAATTATACACTGTCATTGAAATCATACTGCACTTTTTATTATTATTATTAGTAGTATTATTGTTATGTATTGCTGAAATAAAACTGATTAAGTACTAGGTTCATTGACCTCCAAAGCTAAATTCATGAGGGTTACAATTTTGAATGAACTATATTTTTCAACACAATGCTATTTTTTTTTTTGTGACATTGGAAGTTTAAAATTCACAGGTGGTTACTATATGTTTGCCTTGGTTCTGTTCTCTGCTATAGGTAGTAGGCATGTGGGGTTATCTTCCTATCTTAACTTATTGCTTTTCATATATTTTCAGAATTTAATTAGTCACTATTGCTGGCACATTTCCAACCTTGTACTGGTTAGCAACTATTGCTTTTATCGTCAGACAACTTACCAGTAGAATATGATTAGTCTTTGCTAGGGATGAGCTTCGTGTTCGACTCGAACATCGGCTGTTCGATCGTTCGCCGAATTGCGAACGATTTGGGCCGTTCGCGCCAAATTTGTGTGGCGCGTCAGGGCCCATAATTCACTGTGGCATCGCAGTGCATTGCTGGCTGATGATTGGCCAAGCATGCACTATGACCCGCATGCTTGGCCAATCACAGCGCCGTCAGTAGAGAGAGCTGTAATTGGTCAAAGCCAGGGTGCCTTTGGCCAATTATGCAGTGATAAAGGAAATGCTGCGCTGACCCTCAAAACAAGTAAAAAAAAAAAAAAATTAAGTGAAAGAATATAAATGCAGATTAAGTGAACACACTTACTGACACACAAACAAACCAAGTCAAACCAATATATAAATAATAAAGTGCAGTGCTAAAGTCCCCAGTATGAACTAGGAACATAAATAAGACATATGTATATCTGTGAAAGGTTGGGAAAAATAATTATTTTAAAATGACACAGGAGAAATAAATCAGTGAGGTATGAACAAAAATGTCTATGGTGAAATGTGGTGTAATCTGGGACCAGAGTCCATAAACGTAGGATCAGTGGAAGTCTTCTCAAAGGGGAAGGAACTGGAACACTGGACGGTGAATTGATACTCAGATGCAAGGCCACCACAGGTAACACACCACAGACATCATCAAGAATGAAAGAGATTGGGTACTCTTACCAAATCCGTAGGAAGTATCTGCCGTATAGCAGTACGTCTGTTTAGGCATGAGGAGGTAACCTCCCGTGATATCCACCCGGATGGTATCCCGTAGGTCACGATCACCGATGAGGGGTAGTTGTCCTGGGTGGAAGTTGAACCGCTATCACGCACACTCTCCAGTTCCGGAACGGAAAGATCAGAAGGAGCTAGTTGAAGATGGAACCATGGAGGAAGAGAAGAAAAGGGCTCCACATGGTGTAGGTCAAAAACGAGGGGTTTTAATGAATAGAAACCTTTACAAGATAAAAAGTGATCACAAACGAATAAAAAATGGCAATGTGGGAAGCTGAAACGCCAGCCCTACGCGTTTTGACTGCAAAGTCTTCAACAGGGGCATAAAACAGCCTCCCCACATTGCCCATATTTATAGACTGTACAAAGCATTTCAAATTGACTAGGCCCACCCCCATCATGGCAGAACCGGAAGTAGAAAGTCATAAGAACATAAACATTTAAAAACACTCATATACAATATCAATTTCATATATACTAACAAAGTACATGTGGCCTAAGACTGTGGAAGGGGACCACAAGTCCGGCCAGAGTACAGTTTATAGTAAAAGTCACGGACATTGTATAATCCGCACGGCTTGCGTTCCAAGCCTCACAGACACAGTAACTGAGGAGACATTGTATAGTCCGCAAGGCTTGCGTTCCAAGCCTCACAGACAACGTAACTGGGGAGGAGACAACAACCGGCAGCCAATCTGCCGCTGGTGTCTCATCCACCCCTCCACGTAGAGCGTGTGCTCCAAGCCTCCTGTGTAAAGAGGACGAGCGGCCGGCTCTGAGACTGACGTCATCCCCACTGTGGGGAGTATACGTGCATCAGCACCAATCGTTAGCTGGAGTTAAAACCACTCCCCCACAAGAAGTTTGCGTTCCACATTAGGCATGTGTGGAGAAGGCACCAGGGCAATGACGAACGCCACAACACGCCCGGCGCGCACTGATTGGTCACACGCTCAAAGGTGGCCCAATCACACTGCCCATATATCAAATCACAATATAGACCCGACTGAAGACGGCAGCGATCTCGTGTACATAGACTGTCACTCATAAGCCGTCCTGATACACAAACGGGCACACCACACTAAATCCAAAACAATACATAATTTCACACGAGGTAACCCAGGTCACCTAACCCCTGCAGCCATGACAGAGTAATACACGCTCAAGCCCCCTCAATGAGTGCAGATCAGCGCCACAGTGTCAACCTGACAGGGGAGGGGACACAGAAAACTCAAAAACCAAAGAGAAAAGAAATGTAATACCCATGAGGTAAAAATATTAAAATAAAATGGGTAGTCTTGAGTATATTAAAATAAACACTAAATGACTAATTGGTACGCCTCCATGGGCAGTTAACCTCCCTTCCACGGATGCCACAAGTCAGGTCGCCCTCTGGTCAAACGAATGTAAAAAAGGGCCTAAATTGTGGACAAACCCCCCAACGAATGTAACAATATAGGTGTCATCCCACTGAGTCTGAAATAAATACACTGGCGTGGATATGTATAGTGGATGGCACAACAGGCTCACTATCCAGCAAACTGGGTGTCCTGGCAATTATTTAACTCCGTTACTCTAGATCAAGCCTCTAATCTATCCCCACCTGGTTGGAGCCGAGGATACGAAGGTACTTGATCATAGGACATTGGAGTGGAACTGGGTGGCCCTAAAATAAGACTCACATGCACTGCCAAACACTTGGGGGGGCGGGAAATCAAAAATCATAACCCCCAAAACATAAACTGAATAATAAATTAAATATTAGAGAACCCCATAACCATCACGTTGGTATAAAACAGATCAATATATGGAAAGGAGGAGAAACCGGTAGGTGTGTCACGGCTTGAGAGCAGGGGTGTGCATCACGCACGGTTGATGAAACTATTAATGTCCCACTCTACATTCATACTGTGCATCGAAAAGCACCCCAGCTCATAAGTCCAATATGTTTCAAGCCACGACACACCCCTAAGACAAGACTCGCCCCTCCAATGAGGGACGAATTTGTCAATAATCAAAAAAGAAGTACCCGTAGGGTCATTGTTATGGCACTCAAGGTAGTGATGGGGAACACTGTGCTTAATACAGCCCTTTTTTAATTTTCACAATGTGTTCGTTGACCCTGATGGAAAAGGCCCTGGTTGTGCGCCCGACATATTGCCTCTTGCATGGGCATGTGATAAGATGCACAATATGTCGAGTAGCACACGTAGTGAAGTGTTTCATACTGTAGTCTTTAGATGTCACTGTGGAGTGAAAAGTCACTGTTTTACGTCTCCCACTTATATTATGCAGACACACATTGCACTTTCTGCAAGGGAAAAATATCCCTTGCAGTCCTGAAAAAAGGAAACGGGCTGGGGGGGATCCATGGTGTTGGGGGCGATTTCGCCTTGGACAGAGCATGCACCCCGGAAAATGACACCAGCCCGGTCAGGTAAAGCAGGACCCAACACTCGATCATTTTTCAAAACCTTCCAGTGCCTGTCTATGATTTTCTTAATTTCTTTATATTGAGTAGAAAATGAAGTGAAAAAAGACCATTTAGAGAGGTTCTCCCCTTGTGCTTTGGGGCTATCTACCAAGAGTGAATTCCTCTCAACTCTCCTAACCTCCCCAATGGTGGCATCAAGGTCGGAGGGTCTATACCCTTTTTCCACTAATCTTTCTCTAAGGATCGGGGATTGGGACTGGAAATCTTCAATATTACTGCAGTTACGTCGTAACCTGAGAAACTGTCCCTTAGGGACCGATCTGAGCCACTGCTGATGGTGACAGATCTCTACCGGGATATACCCGTTGCGGTCCGTGGGCTTGAAGAACATTTTGAGAACCAGTTGTCGGTTAACCACAGACACCTCTAAGTCCAAGAAGTGGATGGTCTCAGAGCTGGCCTCAAAGCAGGAGATATTTCTATCGTTGGTGTTCAAATATTCCATATACTTCTCCAATGATCTGAGGTCACCCTTCCAGAGGAGGAGGATGTCGTCTATATATCTAGCCCACGGAACCAACTGAGGTGGTCTGTGGGAATAGATGACATTCTCCTCCCATAGAGCCATGAAAAGGTTGGCCAAACTGGGGGCGTACTTAGCCCCCATGGCCACACCCTTATCTGGGAATAATATGTTCCTTGGAACCAGAAGTAATTATGTTCTGTAGCGAACTTGAGTAGTTCCATAACATAATTACGGTGAATGAGGGGAAGGCCGGAATCCCTAGAGAGGAACAGGTTGACAGCCGCCAGACCCCGATCCAATGGGATGGATGTATACAGTGCGGATACATCAGCAGTTGCGAGAAGAAGGCCATCCTTGTATTCCACTCATTCCAATAGGTTAATCGCAGCCCTTGTGTCTTTTAAATAGGAGGGCATCCGTTTGACCAGGGGCTGGAGGTAGAAGTCTATATACCTTCCGATTCCTGAGGTAACCGAATCTATCCCACTCACGATGCAGCCAGGGGGATTGGTAGGATTTTTGTGGACTTTCGGAAGGTAATAGATGACCGGTATTCGAGGGGCTACAGGTATAAGGAATTCTCTCTCTTTCTGGTTAAGAATATTGAGAGAGAAACCCTCATCTATGAGGGCCGAAAGAGCTCTTTATATTCTCTCGTAGGATCGTTAGGAAGGATACTATATGTGGTTCGATCATCTAATAGACGTTTCATTTCTGCGATATAGTCATCCTTGTCCAAGACAACTAACCCGCCACCTTTGTCGGCCGGGCGGATGACTAGATTGTTTCTATCACAGAGAGAGTCAATGCCTGCCGTAATGGCCAGGTCCTGGTACATACGTTTGACAGGAATTTTCTCAAGGTCGTGTAGAACTAAGTCTTTGAAAACATTAATAGAGTGGGATGTATTATTTGGGGGATTAAAGAGTGATGGATTCGAGAGACCAGAATGTATAATATCATTCTGTCTCATATCTCTGGAGTTAGATACAGGTTTGGATAAAAAATGCCTTTGTATATTGAGCTTGCGGATATATTTATGTACATCCACAAAAGTAGAAAATTTATTTAGCTTCTTGGGGGGGGGACAAATTTAAGCCTCTTATCAAGAACATATTTTTCATGGTTAGTGAGGCTGACCTTACTCAAATTGTAAATGCCGCCACCTAATGTGACCTTTTTCTTTTTCCTCCATTGTAATCGCCACCCTCCTCTACATCCTCTCTTAATTTTGGACTTCAAGGGGGGTTGTAAAAGGGTTTGTGAAAACCCGGAGTTTGGGAATTGATCTGAGTATCAATTCCCTGTCCAGTGTTCCAGTTCCTTCCCCTTTGAGAAGACTTCCACTGATCCTACATTTATGGACTCTGGTCCCAGATTACACCACATTTCACCATAGACATTTTTGTTCATACCTCACTGGTTTATTTCTACTGTGTCATTTTAAAATAATTATTTTTTCAGAATTTTTCCCAATCTTTCACAGATATACACATGTCTTATTTATGTTCCTAGTTCATACTGGGGACTTTAGCGCTGCACTTTATTATTTATATATTGGTTTGACTTGGTTTGTTTGTGTGTCAGCGGCTGTTCACTTAATCTGCATTTATATTCTTTCACTTAATTTTTTTTTTCACTTGTTTTGAGGGTCAGCGCAGCATTTCCTTTATCACTGCTTAAACTTCTGACCACTTATTTGCTGCAGCTACCCGTATATATCACCCCATCCCATTATGGATGTGTTTGAATATAGGATCACTAGGTCCATCAACACGGATGGTGTTTTTGTTTTAAATAATACTGACACTGAAATGAGTGGACTATTCCTAAGACTCAAAAATTTAATGACCACTGAACTACATCTACAGTGGGACATTGCTTTTTTAGAGCAGTACATCAAAGAAAAAATGGTCCCGAGAGGTTTACGTTGGGATGTTTTTCCCCAACAGGGTGATTCAGACTTGGAACCCTGGTTTCGTTACTTCAACGAAGCAGGCATTAAGTTGATTGGCTTCCTAGTGGAGAGAAAGCGCAGTAGACTTACTGCACTAGATTTAGAAATCAGGGATCTCAAGGATAAGTTCCTTCCATCCAATGGATTGCCTGAATACACCTCCCATTCCACTAACCTTAGGACCCTTTTAGAAAAAGAGGAGAAGGATCAACGTAATAAAAAACAAAAAAAGTACAACCGTGACGTCACTGACTACAAAAATGGTTTGGTATTCGGTTGGCAGAAATAGCCCAGGGAGCTGACCCAGGGTCTATTGGCTTACCTATAGAGAATACGGAACAAACTATCCGTTATCCGGATAGGAGATTGACGTATGATCCCCCTTTACCCCCCCTAGAATGGGTGGATCAACTGAACCTGGAACCAGTTCTTCTGCTCCTAGGCCTGTGCCTCAGATAGATCATCCTCCCAGAGATTTGAGTCGAGGGAGACACCCCTCCGCCCCTGGGGGTCATACTACGGTTTCCTACCATGGGAGACACCCCTCAGGTTGGAGAGGCAAGCAACCCAATGGTAGAGGTAGAGGTAACGTGGGGGACAGAGGTAGAGGGTCCTACCAAGGGTCTTATGGTCCAAAATATGATATCAGAACAGACCATCCAAATGAGAGTTATGGTTATGGTACCCCCATCCATGTGAATAACAACAAAGAAAATTCCCCTAAATGGACTTTACCGGCACTTGCTTAAAAATATATTTTTAAGTAATAAGTATGTGTAGCAAAGTATAAGGAATAAAAAGATGTTTTATTTAGACATAACATAGATTAAAAACATAATATCTCGTAAATTCAACTGAGCATATTACAGAATCAAAAGGTATAGTATTGTTAACAAGCAGTAAATTATGCAAAGGCTCTTTCTCACACCCGACGCGTTTCGGAATAAACAGTGTTTTTGTCCTTCTTCAGGGATGTAGCAGACAAGAGCAATTCATCTAAAGCAATTAGAATATAGAACAATGAGTGAATTATCACAGCATGTATATGTGGATATATTTATCCAATTGTGGTTAGAAAATAAGTCACTCACTTATAATATGCTTAGTTGGGTTACTTTAAAAATCCAAAATTGGAGTGAGATTGGGCATTGTTGCTGGTATAGTTGTTGTCATTAGAACATCATAGTTAGTACTGAATAATATCAACTGGTGATAGTCCCATTTACTGGGGCATGGTATCTCACCTACCCCCGTCCCTCCCGGATGCGTGCAGGCCAGAGCAAACTACTGAGGCAAAAGAGGAGGGAACCCCTAGAAGTAAAACAATACAAAGGAGTAAGTATTTGCAAACAAAAGTCAGACATGGGTCTAAGAATTAGATATACATAATATCTCATAGAAGGAAGTAGTATTTGGTATCCTGTGAATATTACATGTCCACAGGGGATGGAGTATGTGTGGTACATATATGATTAAATATGTATGTAAATGTTTACAGCAAATATATGTCCGCATAGGAAATATCAATGAAAGAGACATAATTAATTGGGAGTGTTATGTAGTTATTTCTGGTTCTGATTGTAATATGTAGTTTATGTGTAACACTGGCATACCACTGAGTATTAGATATTACCAGTACTCATATAGGTGAATGCATCGAAGTGCATTTTAAAGATGGTGAATCCTAGTGTTATGTGGCATGAATAATGGCCTACATGTATTCACTTATAGTACTCGTGTCAATAGAATGCTAAATACGGTGACAAGACTGTAGCTTGTCATCAAAGCTGCAGTTTTAAAAGATGTACAGAGAAAAAATGCCATAGGTAAACGGTTGTGCATCTTCTATAGACAGGCCACAGACACTACATAGTGATACATATATAATAATCATATAAACGAATAGGAGTTTCAGAGCAAGGTTGTTGCAGAGCCAACAGGAAAAGGATTGCTCAAAAGTTGCTTCAGTGAAAATGGACGAGCCATATTGCATAATATAAGAAAATTTCCTTACCTATTTAGCTCAAGTTTAAAAAATGCCAGCCACGCATCCCAGCATCCAGTGTGCACAACGCCTTAGCTGGGAATGACAGGATCTGGCATTTTATGTCAGCGAACTCCCAATCAGCTGGCGCAAGTAATTGGGCTCAGCTGATCTGGGTGGTTCTGGGTCGGGGAGGCCTCGTGAACGCCGCCTGAGTCATGGATGCGTGGCGACGCCCCTACCGCGCATTCGCGAGCGCACTTACGTTGGATCGGCGTCACGCAAACCCGATCCACCGACACGGAATGCCGCACCGGCGGACTGCACATGTCCACCGGAGTAGCAATATGGAGGTCCTGGGCGGTGATGTTAGTCATCCAGCTGACCCCCTGTAACGCATCTGGGCGGCTTTCCGTGCCGGGCAATCGCTCTGGCTGCTCACACCGGGGAGAGACCTGGGGAGAGAGAGAAAACAATTAGTACTTTAGAAACGAGTGGTGCTTAAGTATGGTGTATATTAAAACAAGGACAACAACACTAGTGAAAGTTTAAAGAACATATATACTGGCATGTATATTTAAATAAGCAAATATATCTATGTTTTCAGGACTGATTATTAGAGAAGGAAAATCAAATTACAATATAATGCAAACAGATAATCAACTGGTGTAAATTTGTCAACCTGGAAGAACAGTGTCTGTTATGAACCATGTTATACCAGGAAGTAAGAAGTAAAAAGTAATGCAAAATAGAAGAAGAATAGTGAAGAGGCATCAATACAAGACATTAAAATAAGTTCGTACCAACAATATATTGGGATGGATTTGCTTGAGCAAACTCAGTAGTTTTAAAAAATTAAAATGCATGCAGGATAATTATTATGGATTAATTATGATTTTCAATACCTGGAACAGTACTAAACATACTAATGCATGGTGTCATTGTCTACACATGTATATTGTGTATGGCATGCGTGGTCTGCAAGGTCTGGGTACAACTATATAGTGCACAGCTTTACTCATGTTTTTTATATATTTATTTAGCATATCACTAATAGACTGTTTGTTTAGATCTTTGGACAACTACATATATATGAAAAATAAAAAAATAAAATTTCAGATGGATATAATATATTTTAACCAATAGGGTTGATAAGTCTTGTAATCCACAACGAATATGGAAAGAAAAAGATATTATGGATGGTTATATATGATCAGCTAGTGTATTCTATAGTCGGTACCATAGTAGAGGCCCAAACTGATGCAGACATGCATGTCATATATAAAAGACAGCTTCAGTAGTTTGGAATGCATATAAATCAAGCATTGCATTTAAACTTTTTTTTTACGTCACATTTGATTGTTGTTTTCATCCAAAAGTTTATTGGTACTGAATGCAAAGGAAGAAAACTGAATCTCCCCATTATTGAGAATATAATGGATTAGGATAAAGACATTCCAAAAAGTCCCAGAATTTATATGGGGGGTGCTATTTATTTCTCCATTCCACCAGAGCAGAAGCCTTCGAGGAATGGTTTGAAGCAAACGGCCTCGTTTAGGCCTGGGGACAAAGTGGCCTTTAATAAATAGATCCATCTTAGTTCTCTTTGAAGGAAAATTTTGTTCCAGTCGCCCCCCCTAGGGCTAGGGTGTATCCGATCTAATATCAGGAATTTAATCCTTGGGAAATTCCCTCCATGTACTAATGAGACATGGCAGCCTAGGGGGAGGTCAGGATCACATGTTTGCATAGAAAGTATGTGTCTGTAGGCTCTTCTCCAAAAGTCTAGCTTTGTTTTGCCTACATAAAAGCAACCGCAGGTACACTGGAGGAGATAAACAACTCCAGTGGTCCTGAAGTTGACAAAGTGTTTTGGGTAGAATTTCTTGCCGTTCGGAAGGGTAGGATTTCTTTGTGTAAGCATATATCTGCAATAGCGACAAGATCCACAGGCAAAGGTGCCCTTGTACTTGCAGTGTGTTCTTGTTGCTTCATTTTTGAATTCGCTATTTACAATTCTGTCACTAATGGAAGTGACTCTTCTAAATGTGAATTGTGGTTTCTCTGGCACTAGGTGACCCAGGGATGGATCGAGGGTCAACATGTGCCAATATTTTTGGACAATTTTTCTAACTTGGCAGTGTTGTTGATTATATGTTGTGATGATACGTAGTTGGTTAGTATTTGTTTGTCTACGGGGTTCAAAGAGTGTGTTCCTGGGTTTCTGTGATACTTTCTTAAAGGCTCTTTTTAAGGTCTTATGAGTATAGCCTCGTGCTAATAGTCTATCTCGTAGCAAGCCTGCTTCTCTTATGAACATATCGTTATCTGTGCAGTTACGCTTGATTCTAAGATACTGCGAATATGGTATCGAATTAATAAGAGGTTGAGGGTGAAAGCTAGTTGCATGGAGTATTGTGTTTCCTGCGGTAGTTTTTCTAAATAATTTACTACCTAGTTTCCCTTGTTCGTTTTTGTATATCTCTATGTCCAAAAATGTTATCCGATTTTTGTCGGAGGACATAGTGAATGTTAAGTTGAAGTCATTCTTATTCATTCTTGATAGACACTGCTCGAGTACATCCATCGGTCCATCCCAGATGACAAGAATGTCATCTATGTAACGATACCATCCCACAATGTGAGTGGTGTATTGAGTAAGGCCTTCGTCAGAAAGGAATGTTTTCTCCCACTCCCCCAGGTACAGGTTGGCGTACGATGGGGCACAACAAGTCCCCATCGCCACCCCCTGCACCTGGAGGTAGTGGGAGCCATTGAAAGTAAAAACATTATGGGTAAGGATGTACTCGAGCAATGTGATAATAAATTCATTGTACATGGGGTCAGTATACAAGTTTTGTTGAAGGATGTGTCGAATGGCTGCTAGTCCCCATTCATGTGGGATCGAACTATAAAGCGTTTCTACATCAATTGTTACTAGATAGGCATGGTCTGGCACATATAGTTGATCCAGAATTTGTAGAAGATGACTTGTGTCTCTTACATATGATGTCAGAGAGACCACAAATGGTCTTAAATATTCATCTACTACTTTTCTTGCATTGTCACTTATTGAACCAATGCCTGAAATAATTGGCCTGCCTGGTGGATCTTTAAGATTTTTGTGTATTTTTGGGAGTATGTAAAACGTAGGGGTTCTGGGGAAATTGTTTCTAATAAAGGTCCAAGTAGATTTGTTAATGGTGTTATTTAGATAGGCAGAGTCTACCAGCATGTAGAACTCTTTGTTGTATTTGTCTATAATAGTTGCTGGCATACGACGGTACCAATTTAAGTTATTCAAGATTTTTTTGTAGATATTTATGTAGTGTTCATTATTTAGAACAACCACATTGCCGCCCTTGTCTGATGATTTTATAGTGATCTTGGTATTGGCGGCTAACGAGTTTAGCGCAACCAATTCCCCTGGGCTTAAATTGGAAGGTCCTTTTGTCTGTATTTTTCATTTTTCAAGGTCGTTATTTACTAATTTTAGAAAGGCTGCCGCATTCGGGCATGTACTCGGTGGTGGACAGAAATCAGATTTTTTCTTTAGTTTGGACATGGTTGGAGTCGTAGGGTTAACCAAATCTAGTTCTTCTATGGACTGTAAAATTCGGGGAAGGTCTATAGAATCAATGAGGTCAGATGTATCACTCTCTTCGAGGAGGGTGATTAATTGATTCAAGGCTTGATTTTCTTGAGGGGTATAATTTGTTCTTGTGTTTTGTTTCTGGTAAAGTTTCTTAAGGATTACTTTACGAATAAATAGCTGAAGGTCTTTATAGAGTTCAAATTTGTCTAGATTATGATTGGTGCAAAAATTTAGTCCTTTTTTTTTTTTTATTGGCACATGTTGACCCTCGATCCATCCCTGGGTCACCTAGTGCCAGAGAAACCACAATTCACATTTAGAAGAGTCACTTCCATTAGTGACAGAATTGTAAATAGCGAATTCAAAAATGAAGCAACAAGAACACACTGCAAGTACAAGGGCACCTTTGCCTGTGGATCTTGTCGCTATTGCAGATATATGCTTACACAAAGAAATCCTACCCTTCTGAACGGCAAGAAATTCTACCCAAAACACTTTGCCAACTTCAGGACCACTGGAGTTGTTTATCTCCTCCAGTGTACCTGCGGTTGCTTTTATGTAGGCAAAACAAAGCTAGACTTTTGGAGAAGAGCCTACAGACACATACTTTCTATGCAAACATGTGATCCTGACCTCCCCCTAGGCTGCCATGTCTCATTAGTACATGGAGGGAATTTCCCAAGGATTAAATTCCTGATATTAGATCGGATACACCCTAGCCCTAGGGGGGGCGACTGGAACAAAATTTTCCTTCAAAGAGAACTAAGATGGATCTATTTATTAAAGGCCACTTTGTCCCCAGGCCTAAATGAGGCCGTTTGCTTCAAACCATTCCTCGAAGGCTTCTGCTCTGGTGGAATGGAGAAATAAATAGCACCCCCCATATAAATTCTGGGACTTTTTGGAATGTCTTTATCCTAATCCATTATATTCTTAATAATGGGGAGATTCAGTTTTCTTCCTTTGCATTCAGTACCAATAAACTTTTGGATGAAAAGAACAATCAAATGTGATGTACAAATAAATATTAAATGCAATGCTTGATTTATATGCATTCCAAACCACTGAAGCTGTCTTTTATATATGACATGCATGTCTGCATCAGTTTGGGCCTCTACTATGGTACCGACTATAGAATATACTAGCTGATCATATATAACCATCCATAATATCTTTTTCTTTCCGTATTCGTTGTGGATTACGAGACTTATCCACCCTATTGGTTAAAATATATTATATCCATCTGAAATTTTATTTTTTTATTTTTCATATATATGTAGTTGTCCAAAGATCTAAACAAACAGTCTATTAGTGATATGCTAAATAAATATATAAAAAACATGAGTAAAGCTGTGCACTATACAGTTGTACCCAGACCTTGCAGACCACGCATGCCATACACAATATACATGTGTAGACAATGACACCATGCATTAGTATGTTTAGTACTGTTCCAGGTATTGAAAATCATACTTAATCTGTATAATTATCCTGCATGCATTTGAATTTTTTAAAACTACTGAGTTTGTTCAAGCAAATACATCCCAATATATTGTTGGTACGAACTTATTTTGATGTCTTGTATTGATGCCTCTTTACTATTATTCTTCTATTTTGCATTACTTTTTACTTCTTACTTCCTGGTATACAATATAAAATAAAAGTGTGGTTGCGCTACTGTAAAAAAAGGGTCAATTGACACATGTAGCAGCCAGCATAAACAAAGTAGTGACAATGTGAACAATAAAAAGAAAAAACAATGCAGCGCTAAACATAAAATTCAGGGATGAGTGATCCACACAAATGTGACTATCAACTGTGCAACGTGATAGTGTATAGCTAAATACAGACAACCAGATATAATATTATGGTGAGTCCATGATCATATCAGCGACCAATAACGTGGACATTATGGTCATATGAATGTTCAATGAAGGTGAACAGTATGAATATTGGATGAGTGAGAGGTTTCTCAAAGGTGATACGTGGTTCACAGAGGTGGTGGTCCAGTACTCAGTATCCACAGCGAAAAATAAATGGAGCAAATACGCTTACCGGAACTGGTGGACACGTTTGCCGTACGGCTAGGTGTCATACAGGCTTGAGGATCCATCGATCCAAATGGGTGTAGAGGCGTATACGGCAGGTTCCACTGGTTCCTTAGTAGCACTGGTAAACGGCCTGGGGACAGCGGCTGTTCAAAGTCCAGTTACAGGCACTTCTCCAACAGTTGTGTATTGGAGGAATACACCTTTCACATAGCCACCATGGAGACATAGGAAAGGAAAAAGAGGCTCCACATAGTGTTTAAATCCGAGAAAGCAGGTTTATTAAAAACCAAACAGGGTAAAAAAATCCAAATAACAGCAGCCAGGATAAAAAGTGATCACAATAGAGAATAGCGTGGTACCAGGAACAAAAATCTGTTTATGGGCAAGATACATAGACGACATCCTCCTCCTATGGCAAGGGGACGAGGAAACTCTTCATGAGTTCATGGCCACTCTCAACAACAACGAGAGAGGCATAGTCCTCACTTACGAGACAAGTCTCACCTCCATACAATTTCTTGATTTAGAGATATCCATAGCTGACCGTCGGATAGTGACTACCACCTACTTCAAGCCGACGGACAGAAATGGGTATATCTCTACAGATAGTTGCCATTACAGCCCCTGGTTGGAATCTGTCCCTCGGAGCCAACTGCTGCGGATACGCAGAAAGCCATCGCTTCTTGACCAGGAGATCTCTAGAATCTCTTGTATTGATCGAGACACTCTCATCACTGAATGTCCCAAGATCACCCCTGATGACAAATTCAAATGGTCAATGTTCACTCAGTTTTCCATCCAACATAGGAAGATTAAACATATTTTGAACCAACATTGGAGAGTTCTGAAAAGTGACCCAGTTTTAGGTCCGGTGCTCCCTAAACATGCAGGTGTTACCTTAAGAGGAGCCCCTTCCCTTCGTGATCATATCTCACATAATGTCATAGAAGCACCTAACAGAACATCCCTTTTTGCAGAAACTAAGGGATACTATCCCTGCAGACGTTGTAATGTCTGTATGCATAATGCATGTGGACGTAGGAAGTCTGAAACATTCCAGTCTTAAGTCACTTCTATTACATACCACATGAAACATTTCACCACGTGTGCTACACGCTTTATAGTGTACCTCATCACTTGCCCGTGCAACAGACAGTACGTGGGCCACACGATAAGGACGTTCAGCACCCGGGTGAATGAGCACATCACCGCTATAAAACTAGGCCGTACCAATCATAGTGTGCCTCGGCATTTTCTTGAACATCATGACAGGAATCCGAGAGGCACTAAGTTTCAAATCATTGATAAATACATTTCGCACTGGATGGGGGGCTCACGCATTAGAGGGGTGTCTCAACTTGAAACTTTTTGGATAGTCCAGCTAAAGAGTTATTTTCCTCATAGGTTAAATGTTGAATGGGACCTGAATGCGTTCATCAACAAATCATGACCCACTGTAGTTTTGGCCCCACTTTCCACAGGACATTCGGATTTGGTCACTGTCACCTCTGCTGTTTCATCTTTCACTCATCAACACTTACCTCCATCACATTATTTACCCATTCCCATTCAGGACTTTTTGAATAAGCAGGGCATGGTTTACATACAGGTTTAGAAATTTTAGTTGGTTGTGGAGTCGCATATAGTCGCCAGATATATCCTTTTCCATACAGCTATTATGCAATTAAGATGGATGTTGAGATAGATTGATTTCTTTGTTTTTTGTGTTCCAAGCCATAGTTGTTTTAATAGATACCATTAGGATGTGCATCAAATACGATATTAGTCTCCTTCCTATACGCTTTTTAGCTTTGGTAAACAGTGTAGGAGTTTAAATAGATGCCTTTGCGTTTTTATATGTTTGTTACATTTTTTATTTTGATCATGACCACAGTTTTATTATGCTAGCACATTTGTGCTTCTTTTTAGGACATCCGGTGTCACATACAGCTGTCCTGTTCCCTGCGCTCGGCCCCTCTATTGCATTGACGCTGGAGCGCACTGAGTGGGCGGAGTCACGCCGCTCTACATTATGTATTCACACCAGCCTCTTCCTTGAACGGAATTGAGGCTTGAAACACAAGAGCCAGAGCGTGGGGAGGACTCCTTGTAATGGGACGTCAGGTGGTGGGTTTGGCGGCTCGTGATTGGGCTGCTAAATCACCACAAGCCACTCCTATTCACCTGGATTGCCATTGGCTGTGAGGTCCGCCCTATAGCGGTCTCTCACAGCAGATAGGACATACTTAGCCACTCGTGACTGGGTGGCTGAGTGAGTGTATGCCAGTCTTATTTACCTGGATGCTTATTGGCTGTGAGGTCCGTTTTACAACGGCCTCTCACAGCTGACTATTATGACAGCTGAAGCTGATTTTAAATTAATTATGTGCCTATATATACAAGCGTGATACCAGACAAAGGACAACATGCCCCAGTAGAAGGACCTCTAGTCCGAAACATGTCGGGTTGCAATTGATTTTTGTTCCTGGTACCACGCTATTCTCTATTGTGATCACTTTTTATCCTGGCTGCTGTTATTTGGATTTTTTTACCCTGTTTGGTTTTTAATAAACCTGCTTTCTCAGATTTAAACACTATGTGGAGCCTCTTTTTCCTTTCCTATGTCTCCATGGTGGCATTCCTCCAATACACACCTGTTGGAGAAGTGCCTGTAACTGGACTTTGAACAGCCGCTGTCCCCAGGCCGTTTACCAGTGCTACTAAGGAACCAGTGGAACCTGCCATATACGCCTCTACACCCATTTGGATCGATGGATCCTCAAGCCTGTATGACACCTAGCCGTACAGCAAACGTGTCCACCAGTTCCGGTAAGCGTATTTGCTCCATTTATTTTTCGCTGTGGATACTGAGTACTGGACCACCACCTCTGTGAACCACGTATCACCTTTGAGAAACCTCTCACTCATCCAATATTCATACTGTTCACCTTCATTGAACATTCATATGACCATAATGTCCACGTTATTGGTTGCTGATATGATCATGGACTCACCATAATATTATATCTGGTTGTCTGTATTTAGCTATACACTATCACGTTGCACAGTTGATAGTCACATTTGTGTGGATCACTCATCCCTGAATTTTATGTTTAGCGCTGCATTGTTTTTTCTTTTTACTTCCTGTTATAACATGGTTCATAACAGACACTGTTCTTCCAGGTTGACAAATTTACACCAGTTGATCATCTGTTTGCATTATATTGTAATTTGATTTTCCTGTTCTAATAATCAGTCCTGAAAACGTAGATATATTTGCTTATTTAAATATACATGCCAGTATATATGTTCTTTAAACTTTTACTAGTGTTGTTGTCCTTGTTTTAATATATACCATACTTAAGCACCACTTGTTTCTAAAGTACTAATTGTTTTCTCTCTCTCCCCAGGTCTCTCCCCGGTGCGAGCAGCCAGAGCGATTGCCCGCCATGGAAAGCCGCCCAGATATCTCATTTGGGCGGCGTTACAGGAGGTCAGCTGGACGACTAACATCACCGCCCACGACCTCCATATTGCTACTCCGGCGGACATGCGCAGTCCGCCGGTGCGGCATTCCGTGTCGGTGGATCGAGTTTGCGTGACGCTGTTCCAATGTAAGTGCGCTCGCGCATGCACGGTAGGGGCAGCGCCGAGCATCCACGACTCAGGGGGCATTCACGAGGCTTCCCCGACCCAGAACCACCCAGATCAGCTGAGCACAATTACTTGCGCCAGCTGATTGGGAGTTCACTGACATAAAATGCCAGATCCTCTCATTCCCAGCTAAGGCGTTGTGCACGCTGGATGCTGGGATGCGTGGCTAGCATTTTTGAAACTTGAGCTAAATAGGTAAGGAAATTTTCTTATATTATGCAATATGGCTTGTCCATTTTCACTGAAGCAACTTTTGAGCAATCCTTTTCCTGTTGGCTCTGCAACAACCTTGCTCTGAAACTCCCATTCGTTTATATGATTATTATATATGTATCACTATGTAGTGTCTGTGGCCTGTCTATAGAAGATGCACAACCGTTTACCTATGGCATTTTTTCTCTGTACATCTTTTAAAACTGCAGCTTTGATGACAATCTATAGTCTTGTCACCATATTTATCATTCTATTGACACGAGTACTATAAGTAAATACATGTAGGCCATTATTTATGCCACATAACACTAGGATTCACCATCTTTAAAATGCACTTCGATGCATTCACCTATATGAGTACTGGTAATATCTAATACTCAGTGGTATTCCAGTGTTACACATAAACTACATATTACAATCAGAACCAGAAATAACTACATAACACTCCCAATTAATTATGTCTCTTACGGCGGGCATTGACTCTCTCTGTGATAGAAACAATCTAGTCATCCGCCCGGCCGACAAAGACGGCGGGTTAGTTGTCTTGGACAAGGATGACTATATCGCTGAAATTAAACGTCTATTAGATGATCGAACCACATATAGTATCCTTCCTAACGATCCTACGGGAGAATATAAACAAGCTCTTTCGGCCCTCATAGATGAGGGTTTCTCTCTCAATATTCTTAACCAGAAAGAGAGAGAATTCCTTGTACCTGTAGCCCCTCGAATACCGGTCATCTATTACCTTCCGAAAGTCCACAAAAATCCTATCAATCCCCCTGGCCGCCCCATCGTGAGTGGGATAGATTCGGTTACCTCACGAATCGGAAGGTATATAGACTTCTACCTCCAGCCCCTGGTCAAATGGATGCCCTCCTATTTAAAAGACACAAGGGCTGCAATTAACCTATTGGAACGAGTGGAATACCAGGATGGCCTTCTTCTCGCAACTGCTGATGTATCCGCACTGTATACATCCATCCCATTGGATCGGGGTCTGGCGGCTGTCAACCTGTTCCTCTCTAGGGATTCCGGCCTTCCCCTCATTCACTGTAATTATGTTATGGAACTACTCAAGTTCGCTACAGAACATAATTACTTCTGGTTCCAAGGAACATATTATTCCCAGATTATGGCCATGGGGGCTAAGTACGCCCCCAGTTTGGTCAACCTTTTCATGGCTCTATGGGAGGAGGATATCGTCTATTCCCACAGACCACCTCACTTGGTTCTGTGGGCTAGATATAAAGACGACATCCTCCTCCTCTGGAAGGGTGACCTCAGATCATTGGAGAAGTATATGGAATATTTGAACACCAACGATAGAAATATCTCCCTTTGCTTTGAGGTCAGCTCTGAGACCATCCACTTTTTGGACTCAGAGGTGTCTGTGGTTAACCGACAACTGGTTCTCAAAACGTTCTTCAAGCCCATGGACCGAAACGGATATATCCCGGTAGACAGCTGTCACCATCAGCAGTGGCTCAGATCGGTCCCTAAGGGACAGTTTCTCCGGTTACAACGTAACTGCAGTAATATTGAAGATTTCCAGTCCCAATCCCAGATCCTTAGAGAAAGATTCGTGGAAAAAGGGTATAGACCCCCCGACCTTGATGCCACCATTGGGGAGGTTAGGAGAGTTGAGAGGAATTCTCTCTTGGTAGATCTCCCCAAAGCACAAGGGGAGAACCTCTCTAAATGGTCTTTTTTCACTTCATTTTCTACTCAATATAAAGAAATTAAGAAAATCATAGACAGGCACTGGAAGGTTTTGAAAAATGATCGAGTGTTGGGTCCTGCTTTACCTGACTGGGCTGGTGTCATTTTCCGGGGCGCACGCTCTGTCCAAGGCGAAATTGCCCCCAACGCCATCGATCCCCCCCTGGCCGTTTCCTTTTTTCAGGACTGCAAGTGATATTTCCCTTGCAGAAAGTGCAATGTGTGTCTGCATAATATAAGTGGGAGACGTAAAACAATGACTTTTCACTCCACAGTGACATCTAAAGACTACAATATGAAACACTTCACTACGTGTGCTACCCGACATATTGTGTATCTTATCACATGCCCATGCAAGAGGCAATATGTCAGGCACACAACCAGGGCCTTTTCCATCAGGGTCAACGAACACATTGCAAAAATTAAAAAGGGCTGTATTAAGCACAGTGTTCCCCGTCACTACCTTGAGTGCCATAACAAGGACCCTGCGGGTACTTCTTTTTTGATTATTGACAAATTCGTCTCTCATTGGAGGGGCGAGTCTTGTTTAAGGGGTGTGTTGCGGCTTGAAACGTATTGGACTTATGAGCTGGGGTGCTTTTCGCCACACGGTATGAATGTAGAGTGGGACATTAATAGTTTCATCAACCGTGCGTGATGCGCACCCCTGCTCTCAAGCCATGACACACCTACCGGTTTCTCCTCCTTTCCATATATTGATCTGTTTTATACCAACGTGATGGTTATGGGGTTCTCTAATATTTAATTTATTATTCAGTTTATGTTTTGGGGGTAATGATTTTTTATTTCCCGCCCCCCAAGTGTTTAGCAGTGCATGTGAGTCTTATTTTAGTGCCACCCAGTTCCACTCCAATAGCTTATGATCAAGTACCTTCGTATCCTCGGCTCCAACCAGGTGGGGATAGATTAGAGGCTTGATCTAGAGTAACGGAGTTGAATAATTGCCAGGACACCCAGTTTGCTGGATAGTGAGCCTGTTGTGCCATCCACTATACATATCCATGCCAGTGTATTTATTTCTGACTCAGTGGGATGACACCTATATTGTTACATTCGTTGGGGGGTTTGTCCACAATTTAGGCCCTTTTTTACGTTCGTTTGACCAGAGGGTGACCTGACTTGTGGCATCCATGGAGGGGAGGTTAACTGCCCATGGGGGCGTACCTATTAGTCATTTAGTGTTTATTTTAATATACTCAAGACTACCCATTTTATTTTAATATTTTTACCTCATGGGTATTACATTTCTTTTCTCTTTGGTTTTTGGGGTTTCTGTGTCCCCTCCCCTGTCAGATTGACACTGTGGTGCTGCTCTGCACTTATTAAGGGGGCTTGAGCGCATATTACTCTGTCATGGCTGCAGGGGTTAGGTGACCTGGGTTACCCCGTGTGACATTATGTATTGTTTTGGATTTAGTGTGGTGTGCTTTTTGTGTATCAGGACGGCTTATGAGTGACAGTCTATGTACATGAGATCGCTGCCGTCTTCAGTCGGGTCTATATTGTGATTTTATATATGGGCGGTGTGATTGGGCCACCTTTGAGCGTGTGACCAATCAGTGCACGCCAGGCATGTTGTGGCGTTCGTTATTGCCCTGGTGCCTTCTCCACACATGCCTAATGTGGAACGCAAACTTCTTGTGGGGGAGTGGTTTTAACTCCAGCTAACGATTGGTGCTGATGCACATATACTCCCACAGCGGGGATGACGTCAGTCTCAGAGCCGGCCGCTCGTCCTCTTCACACAGGAGGCTTGGAGCGCACGCTCTACGTGGAGGGGTGGATGAGACACCAGCGGCAGATTGGCTGCCGGTTGTTGTCTCCTCCCCAGTTACGTTGTCTGTGAGGCTTGGAATGCAAGCCTTGCGGACTATACAATGTCTCCTCAGTTACTGTGTCTGTGAGGCTTGGAACGCAAGCCATGCGGATTATACAATGTCCGTGAATTTTACTATAAACTGTACTCTCGCAGGACTTGTGATCCCCTTTCACAATCTTAGGCCACATGTACCTTGCTAGTATATATGAAATTGATATTGTATATGACTGTTTTTAAATGTTTATGTTTTTATGACTTTCTACTTCCGGTTCCGCCATGATGGGGGTGGGCCTAGTCAATTTGAAATGCTTTGTACAGTCTATAAATATGGGCAATGTGGGGAGGCTGTTTTATGCCCCTGTTGAAGACTTTGCAGTCAAAACGCACAGGGCTGGCGTTTTAGCTTCCCACATTGCCATTTTTTATTCGTTTGTGATCACTTTTTATCTTGTAAAGGTTTTTATTCATTAAAACCCCACGTTTTTGACCTACAGCATGTGGAGCCCTTTTCTTCTCTTCCTCCATGGTTCCATCTTCAACTAGCTCCTCCTGATCTTTCCGTTCCGGAACTGGAGAGTGTGCGTGATAGCAGTTCAACTTCCACCCAGGACAACTACCCCTCATCGGTGATCGTGACCTACGGGATACCTTCCGGGTGGAAATCACGGGAGGTTACCTCCTCATGCCTAAACTGACGTACTGCTATACTGCAGATATGTCCTACGGATCCGGTAAGAGTACCCAATCTCTTTCATTCTTGATGATGTCTGTGGTGTGTTACCTGTGGTAGCCTTGCATCTGAGTATCAATTCACCGTCCAGTGTTCCAGTTCCTTCCCCTTTGAGAAGACTTCCACTGATCCTATGTTTATGGACTCTGGTCCCAGATTACACCACATTTTATCATAGACATTTTTGTTCATACCTCACTGGTTTATTTCTACTGTGTCATTTTAAAATAATTATTTTTTCAGAATTTTTCCCAACCTTTCACAGATATACACGTCTTATTTATGTTCCTAGTTCATACTGGGGACTTTAGCGCTGCACTTTATTATTTATATTTTGGCCAATTATGGCTCAGGGGGTTTAGAAAACGCCCGATACTATATAAGGCCACTTGCAAGGCGGCCCTGTGTAGTGTGTTCCGGCGTGCTTAGAGAGAGAGAGAGACAGTGTCATTTCATTTGAGTTAGCTAGATTAGGCAGGACAGTCAGTGAGTTAGCTGCACTTACAGTGTATTGTGTATATATATGCATCCCAGGTGTTGTGTATATATATATATATATATATATATATATACTGTATTTAGTTTAGCTAGATCCGTTCCTGTTATCTTCCTACTGACAGGCAGGCTTGTCTTGTTACAGAATTTACAGCTACCTGAAGAAAATTGCTGGTGTTCTTTTGATCCTATAAGGCAGCTAGACTATTTACAGTTAGTGTAGTGCATCCTCCTCACAGTGTTCAGTTAAAGCTACAAGTTAGTTTAGTGTGACCTCTGCACAGTGTTCAGCTAAAACTACAAGTTAGTGTAGTGCGTCCTCCTCACAGTGTTCAGCTAAAGCTACAAGTTAGTTTAGTGCGTCCTCTGAACAGTGTTTAGCTAAAACTACAAGTTAGTGTAGTGCGACCTCTGCACAGTGTTAAGCTAAAGCTACAAGTTAGTGTAGTGCATCCTCTGAACAGTGTTTAGCTAAAACTACAAGTTAGTGTAGTGGGACCTCTGCACAGTGTTCAGCTAAAGCTACAAGTTAGTGTAGTGCGTCCTCTGAACAGTGTTCAGCTAAAACTACAAGTTAGTGTAGTGCGACCTCTGCACAGTGTTCAGCTAAAGCTACAAGTTAGTGTAGTGCGTCCTCCTCACAGTGTTCAGCTAAAACTACAAGTTAGTATAGTGCAACCTCTGCACAGTGTTCAGCTAAAGCTACAAGTTAGTGTAGTGCGTCCTCCTCACAGTGTTCAGCTAAAGCTACAAGTTAGTTTAGTGTGACCTCTGAACAGTGTTCAGCTAAAGCTACAAGTTAGGGTAGTGCGTCCTCCTCACAGTGTTCAGCTAAAGCTACAAGTAAGTGTAGTGCGTCCTCCTCACAGTGTTCAGCTAAAACTACAAATTAGTGTAGTGCGACCTCTGCACAGTGTTCAGCTAAAGCTACAAGTTAGTGTAGTGTGTCCTCTGAACAGTGTTCAGCTAAAACTACAAGTTAGTGTAGTGCGACCTCTGCACAGTGTTCAGCTAAAGCTACAAGTTAGTGTAGTGCGTCCTCCTCACAGTTTTCAGCTAAAACTACAAGTTAGTTTTTTGCGAGCTCTGCACAGTGTTCAGCTAAAGCTACCTGTAGAAGGTTGGTGGTGTTTTCCTGATCCTATCACTACCGCAGGCAGCTAAATAAGCTACAAGTTATTTTTTTGCGAGCTCTGCACAGTGTTCACCTAAAGCTACCTGTAGAAGGTTGGTGGTGTTTTCCTGATCCTATCACTACCGCAGGCAGCTATATAAGCTACAAGTTATTTTTTTTGCGAGCTCTGCACAGTGTTCACCTAAAGCTACCTGTTGAAGGTTGGTGGTGTTTTCCTGATCCTATCACTACTGCAGGCAGCTATATAAGCTACAAGTTATTTTTTTGCGAGCTCTGCACAGTGTTCACCTAAAGCTACCTGTTGAAGGTTGGTGGTGTTTTCCTGATCCTATCACTACCGCAGGCAGCTAAATAAGCTACAAGTTATTTTTTTGAGAGCTCTACACAGTGTTCACCTAAAGCTACCTGTAGAAGTTTGGTGGTGTTTTCCTGATCCTATCACTACCACAGGCAGCTAAATAAGCTACAAGTTATTTTTTTGCGAGCTCTGCACAGTGTTCACCTAAAGCTACCTGTAGAATGTTGGTGGTGTTCTCCTGATCCTATCACTAACGCAGGCAGCTAAATAAGCTACAAGTTAGTTTTTTGCGAGCTCTGCACAGTGTTCAGCTAAAACTACAAGTTAGTGTAGTGCGAGGTCTGCACAGTGTTCAGCTAAAGCTACCTGTAGAAGGTTGGTGGTCTTTTCCTGATCCTATCACTACCGCAGGCAGCTAAATAAGCTACAAGTTAGTTTTTTGCGAGCTTTGCACAGTGTTCAGCTAAAGCTACCTGTAGAAGGTTGGTGGTGTTCTCATACTACAGGCAGGCAGTTGAGTTTGCTAGCTGCAGTATCAGTACATATATATATATATATATATATATATATATATATATATATATATATCCCAGCTTAGTGCAGCTACAGGCCATTAGTATGTCTGGAAGGCCAACAAGGAGACGCAGAAAGTCACAAGCCAATAAAAGAGGGCAAGCAGGCTCTGTGTCTAGAGGCAACAGTGCTGGTCATGGAGACGGTGCATCCTCATCAGCACGTGGCCGTGAGACACGTTTGGCCTTTTTTTCGGCAGCTGGCCGTGTTGAGCCGCAACATGCGGAAGACGTGGTCGAGTGGATGACCAAGCCGTCCTCATCCTCCTCATCCTCTCTCACCCATGCTCAGGGTACTTTGTCTGGCAAAGTAGCTGCCAACACGGCCTCTTCCCTCGGCTCAATGACATCAGTGACTCCTTCCCTAGCCCCACCATGTCCTCCTGAGGAGTCCCTCGAACTGTTTGATCACAGTGTTGGGTACATGCTCCAGGAGGATGCCCAGTGTTTAGAAGGCTCTGATGATGATACTGAGCTAGATGAAGGCAGGAACGTGAGCATGGACAGAGGGGGTGCCCAAGAAGGACAGCAGTCTAGCAGTCATGCCCCCCCTGCTGCAGCATACTGCCAGGTTTGCTCCAATGATGAGGAGGGAGGGGATGATGAGGTCACTAACTCAACGTGGGTGCCTGATAGGGGAGAGGAGGAGGAGGCACATCACCAAGGAGGCAGGATGCCCTCCAGGGGCCAGCCTAAGGGCAGCACACTGACTGCATCACACCCCAAAGCTCCACATGTGCAGGGCGCTGCTGTCTCTGTGCGTTATTCCAAAAGTTCTTTGGTGTGGGCCTTTTTTGAGACAAGTGCATCATATCGCACCGCTGCTATTTGCAACATATGTCTCAAGTGTATCTCGAGTGGCCAAAACATCTCTCGCTTGGGCACCACATGCTTGACCAGACATATGTTGACCTGCCAAGCATATCTAAAAGACCCACACCAAAGAGCAAAGAGGACCTCTCCTTGCTTCTCATCAGCTGAGATCTCCAACCCCACTATACCTTCAGTCCTCTCTGAGACCTGCACTGAGAGGAATGAAGGTGTAGAATTAGGTGTGTCACAGCCAAGTACTTGTGGGCAATCTGCTTTCGGTACACCGACGTCAGATTGTACCAGGCAAATTTCCCTGCCCCAGCTGCTGCACCACCGAAAGAAGTTCGCTCCCAGCCATCCACATGCCCAGCGGTTGAATGCTAGCTTGGCAAAATTGCTAGCACTTCAACTGCTGCCTTTTCAGTTGGTAGACTCTGCCCCCTTCCGTGAGTTTTTGGAATGTGCGGTTCCTCAGTGGTAGGTACCCAGACGCCACTTTTTCTCACAGAAGGTGATTCCAGCTCTCTACTGGCATGTGGAAGGCAATGTCTTGGCCTCGCTGGACAGGGCGGTCAGCGGTAAGGTGCATATTACCGCTGACTCATGGTCCAGCAGGCATGGACAGGGACCTAAGTTTCATCACGCACTGGGTGACTCTGCTGGCAGCTGGGAAGGATGCAGGACAAGGTGCAGTAGTGTTGGAGGTTGTTCCGCCACCACGCCTCCAAAATGCCACTACTAATGATTGTGACACACCTCTCTCCTCCACCCCCTCCTCTTCTTCTTCCTCCATGGCCTCTTCCTGTGCTTTGTTCTTGGAACCAGCGGTGCTCCATAGCCGTTTAAAGGGCTACGCAAATATGCAGGCCAAAAGATGCCATGCGGTGCTAGAGCTGGTGTGCTTGGGGGACAGGAGCCACACTGGTGCAGAGGTTCTGTCAGCTCTGCAGGGGCAGGTTCAGAGGTGGTTGACGCCACGCCAACTTAAGGCAGGAATGCTGGTTTGCAACAATGGCACCAACCTCCTCTCTGCCCTCCGACAGGGACAAATGACCCATGTGTGTCCTGCTTGGCTTACATCCTTAACTTGGTGGTGCAGCGGTTCTTGGGCTTACAGGATGTCCTGAGGCAGGCCAGGAAAGTCTGTGTGCATTTCCGCTGGTCAGCTCGGCTGGCAGACCTCCAAAAGGAGTTTAACCTGCCCAAGAACCGCCCAATCTGTGACATGCCCACCAAGTGGAACTCAACATTGGCCATGCTGCAGCGGCTGCATATGCAGCAGAGGGCCATCAATGAGTACCTGTGCGACTATGGCACCAGAACAGGGTCAGGAGAGCTTGTTTTTTTCCCCCACGCCAGTGGGCCATGATCAGGGATGCATGCACTGTCCTGTCACCATTTGAGGAGGCCACGAGGATGGTGAGCAGTGACAGTGCATGCATCAGTGACACTGTCCCCCTTGTCCACCTGTTGGAGCACACGCTGCATGGAATAATGGACAGGGCACTTGAGGCAGAACAGAGACAGGAAGAGGAGGACTTCCTTAGCTCTCAAGGCCCCCTTTATCCAGACAGTGTTCCTGCGTGCCCGCCGATCACACAGGAAGAGGATGAGGATGAGGAGGAGGAGGATTGTGTCAGTATGGAGGTGGAGCCTGGCACTCAGCATCAGCAGCAGTCTTTAAGGGATCAGTCCCAAGAAATACATGGACTTGTATGTGGCTGGGAGGAGGTGGCTGCGGACCATGTCGTCCTTAGTGACCCAGAGGACTCCGGACCGAATGCCTCAGCAAACCTACACTGCATGGCCTCCCTGATCCTGCAAAGCCTGCGTGAGGATCCTTGTATTCGTGGTATCAAGGAGAAGGACCAGTACTGGCTGGCAACCCTCCTTGATCCACGTTACAAGGGTAAGGTTGCGGACCTTATCTTGCCATCGCAGAGGGAGCAGAGGATAAAACATCTTCGGGAGGCCTTGTAGAAAGTTCTGTGCAATGTGTTCCCAGAGACTGGGAGGTTACAAACTCCTGTTTCTGGACAACGTGTTGCTGAGGCTTCGGTCAGTCAAAGAAGGAGTGGTGGAGAAGGTGGCCGTCTGACTGATGCATTCAGACAATTTTTTAGTCTGCAGACTCAAGTTATGATCGGTTCCAGTAACCATCGCCAGCGTCTGTTTTACATGGTGCAGGAATACCTAGGGGCAAGATCTGACTTGGACACCTTTCCCACAGAAAATCCTCTGGGTTACTGGGTCTTGAGGATGGATCACTGGTCAGAGCTTGCACAGTATGCAATTGAGCTACTGGCCTGTCCTGCATCCAGCGTTCTTTCGGAATGCACATTCAGTGCTGCTGGAGGCTTTGTAACCGATCACAGGGTGCGTCTGTCCACCGACTCAGTCGATCGACTGACCTTCATAAAAATGAATCAGTCTTGGATCACCACCAGCTACCAAGCACCTGATGCTGATGTAACCGAATATTTTTTTTGAAATCTCAGATCCCTTCAAAGACTGCCTATGCTGATGCTGAGTGACTATCCTGAGTAATTATCCTCTTCCTCCTCAATGATCACGCTGATAGCTTGTAAGAACATTTTTGGTTCTGGGGGCCGCCACCAGTGCCTAAGGCCCAATTTTTCAGCCCCTGTTTAGCAGGGGCGTGTAATTACAATTTTTGATGCAATACTTTGCAGCAGGGCTCGTTCCTGCATTCCAACTAGATTATTTGTGAGGGGTTGCAGTGTTGTGGCACCAGCACCAGTGCCTAAGGCCCAATTTTTCTGCCCCTGTTTAACAGGGGCGTGTAATTACAATTTTTGATGCAATACTTTGCAGCAGGGCTCGTTTCTGCATTCCAACTAGAGTATCTGTGAGGGGTTGCAGTGTTGTGGCACCAGCACCAGTGCCTAAGGCCCAATTTTTCTGCCCCTGTTTAACAGGGGCATGTAATTACAATTCTTGATCTAATATTTCACAGCAGGGCCCTGTGAGGGCTTACAGTGTTGTGGCCACAACAACACCTAAGGCCCAAATTTCTGCTGAATATATAGGGCAGGCCCCTACTTTCAAACATCCAGCTTACAAACGACTCCTACTTGCAAACGGAAGGAGACAACAGGAAGTGAGATGAAATCTACCCCTAGGAAGGGAAATTCTCTCCTGTAAGAGTTAATATGGGAAAAACATTTCTCCTTTCCACTGATGCTTTATCACCAATCCTTGTTTCACAAAAAAACCCACATTTTCAAAAAACATTTGTCATTGGGACAAAAAGTGAGGTGAAATCTTCTGAAGAAGAGCACAGACAGCAAAACAAATGTCACAGGGGTGATAACCCTTCCCTATGTTTTCCAAAAAGCTTAAAATAGATTTTTTGGCTGGAGCTAAACACGTTAAAAATGTACCAAAATTACAAGCAGAATCTACTTAACAACAAACCTACAGTCCCTGTCTTGTATGCACCGCCTGTATACTGCTGTTCAGAGTACAGAGCCTGTATACTGCTGTTTCCATTTTTAATTTGGGTGCGGGGTTCCCCTTAATATCCATACAAGACCCAAAGGGCCTGGTAATGAACTGGGGTGTACCCATGCCGTTTGTCTCACAGATTTTCATCCATATCGCCAGGACCCAACATTACATTAAAGCCGCAAGCAGTTTTAAATGACTTTTTTTCCTTTAAAAATGACATTTTGTGCAGAGACTGTTCTAAGTACGGGAAACACACACCACTTTACAGGCATACTATAGACACCCCCCAGGTACGATATTTAAAGGAATATTTCACCTTTTTTTTTTTTTACTTTAAGCATCATTAAAATCACTGCTCCCGAAAAAACGCCCGTTTTTAAAAGTTTTTTTTGCATTGATACATGTCCCCTGGGGCAGGACTCGGGACAATACCAAGCAAATTAGCCTTTAAAATGAGCACTTTTGATTTCGAACGTTCAAGTCCCATAGACGTCAATAGGGTTCTAACGTTCGTGCGAATTTTCGGTCCGTTCGCAGGTTCTGGTGCGAACCGAAGCGGGGGGGGGTCTTTGCTTAATTCCTGAGGATTCTAAGCCTTTTTAGAAGAAAATGGAAGATGTGTTCTCAGGGTTTTTGCTAGGGTCCTAAATAGGGATGAGCTTCGAGTTCGAGTCGAACTCATGTTCGACTCAAACATTAGCTGTTCGCAAGTTCGCCGAACACCGAACAATTTGGGGTGTTCGCGGCAAATTCGAATGCCGCGGAACACCCTTTAAAAGTCTATGGGAGAAATCAAAAGTGCTAATTTTAAAGGCTTATATGCAAGTTATTGTCATAAAAAGTGTTTGGGGACCTGAGTCCTGCCCCAGGGGACATGGATCAATGCAAAAAAAAGTTTTAAAAACGGCCGTTTTTTCAGGAGCAGTGATTTTAATAATGCTTAAAGTCAATCAATAAAAGTGTAATATCCCTTTAAATTTCGTACCTGGGGGGTGTCTATAGTATGCCTGTAAAGGGGCGCATGTTTCCCGTGTTTAGAACAGTCTGACAGCAAAATGACATTTGGAAGGAAAAAACACATTTAAAACTACCCGCGGCTATTGCATTGCCGACAATACACATAGAAGTTCATTGATAAAAACGGCATGGGAATTCCCCCCAGGGAAACCCCGAACCAAAATTAAAAAAAAAAAAAAATGACGTGGGGGGTCCCCCTAAATTCCATACCAGGCCCTTCAGGTCTGGTATGGATATTAAGGGGAACCCCGGCCAAAATTTAAAAAAAAAATGACGTGGGGTTCCCCCTAAATTCCATACCAGACCCTTCAGGTCTGGTATGGATTTTAAGGGGAACCCCGCGCCAAAAAAAAAAAAAAAAACGGCGTGGGGTTCCCCCAAAAATCCATACCAGACCCTTATCCGAGCACGCAACCTGGCAGGCCGCAGGAAAAGAGGGGGGGACGAGAGTGCGGCCCCCCCCCTCCTGAACCGTACCAGGCCACATGCCCTCAACATTGGGAGGGTGATTTGGGGTAGCCCCCCAAAACACCTTGTCCCCATGTTGATGAGGACAAGGGCCTCATCCCCACAACCATGGCCGGTGGTTGTGGGGGTCTGCGGGCGGGGGGCTTATCGGAATCTGGAAGCCCCCTTTAACAAGGGGACCCCCAGATCCCGGCCCCCCCCCCTGTGTGAAATGGTAAGGGGGTACTTACCCCTACCATTTCACTAAAAAACTGTCAAAATAGTTAAAAATGACAAGAGACAGTTTTTGACAATTCCTTTATTTAAATGCTTCTTCTATCTTCCTTCATCTTCTTCTTCTTCTGGTTCTTCTGGCTCTTCTGGTTCTTCCTCCGGCATTCTCGTCCAGCATCTTCTCCGCGGCGTCTTCTATCTTCTTCTCCTCGGGCCGCTCCGCACCCATGGCATGAGGGGAGGCTCCCGCTCTTCTCTTCATCTTCTTCTTCATCCTCTTCTCTTCTTCATCTTCTTCATCTTCATCTTCATCTTCTCTTCTTTTCTTCTGCGGGCCGCTCCGCATCCATGCATGGAGGGAGGCTCCCGCTGTGTGACGGCGTCTCCTCGTCTGACGGTTCTTAAATAACGGGGGGCGGGGCCACCCGGTGACCCCGCCCCCTCTGACGCACGGGACATGACGGGACTTCCCTGTGGCATTCCCCGTGACGTCACAGGGAAGTCCCGTCAAGTCACCGTGCGTCAGAGGGGGGCGGGGTCACCGGGTGGCCCCGCCCCCCGTTATTTAAGAACCGTCAGACGAGGAGACGCCGTCACACAGCGGGAGCCTCCCTCCATGCATGGATGCGGAGCGGCCCGGAGAAGAAAAGAAGAGAAGATGAAGATGAAGAAGATGAAGAAGATGAAGAAGAGAAGAGGATGAAGAAGAAGATGAAGAGAAGAGCGGGAGCCTCCCCTCATGCCATGGGTGCGGAGCGGCCCGAGGAGAAGAAGATAGAAGACGCCGCGGAGAAGATGCTGGACGAGAACGCCGGAGGAAGAACCAGAAGAGTCAGAAGAACCAGAAGAAGAAGAAGATGAAGGAAGATAGAAGAAGCATTTAAATAAAGGAATTGTCAAAAACTGTCTCTTGTCATTTTTAACTATTTTGACAGTTTTTTAGTGAAATGGTAGGGGTAAGTACCCCCTTACCATTTCACACAGGGGGGGGGCCGGGATCTGGGGGTCCCCTTGTTAAAGGGGGCTTCCAGATTCCGATAAGCCCCCCACCCGCAGACCCCCACAACCACCGGCCACGGTTGTGGGGATGAGGCCCTTGTCCTCATCAACATGGGGACAAGGTGTTTTGGGGGGCTACCCCAAAGCACCCTCCCAATGTTGAGGGCATGTGGCCTGGTACGGTTCAGGAGGGGGGGGCCGCACTCTCGTCCCCCCCTCTTTTCCTGCGGCCTGCCAGGTTGCGTGCTCGGATAAGGGTCTGGTATGGATTTTTGGGGGGACCCCACGCCGTTTTTTTTTTTTTTTTTTGGCGCGGGGTTCCCCTTAAAATCCATACCAGACCTGAAGGGTCTGGTATGGAATTTAGGGGGAACCCCACGTCATTTTTTTTTTAAATTTTGGCCGTGGTTCACCTTAATACCCATACCAGACCTGAAGGGCCTGGTATGGAATTTAGGGGGACCCCCCCACGTCATTTTTTTTTTTTTTTAATTTTGGTTCGGGGTTTCCCTGGGGGGAATTCCCATGCCGTTTTTATCAATGAACTTCTATGTGTATTGTCGGCAATGCAATAGCCGCGGGTAGTTTTAAATGTGTTTTTTCCTTCCAAATGTCATTTTGCTGTCAGACTGTTCTAAACACGGGAAACATGCGCCCCTTTACAGGCATACTATAGACACCCCCCAGGTACGGAATTTAAAGGGATATTACACTTTTATTGTTTGACTTTAAGCATTATTAAAATCACTGCTCCTGAAAAAACGGCCGTTTTTAAAACTTTTTTTTGCATTGATCCATGTCCCCTGGGGCAGGACCCAGGTCCCCAAACACTTTTTATGACAAAAACTTGCATATTAGCCTTTAAAATTAGCACTTTTGATTATTCATGTTCGTGTCCCATAGACTTTAACAGTGTTCGCGTGTTCGAGCGAACTTTTTTCCTGTTCGCATGTTCTGGTGCGAACCGAACAGGGGGGTGTTCGGCTCATCCCTAGTCCTAAATGTCCTAGGGCACTCCTGGACACCAAAACTGTCAGGTTTGTAACTCAGTGAGGCTGTGTTTTGCTTATTTTTTTTTTGCTTTTCCTTATCCCATAATGAGGTTAAGGTGAATTTAATGGTTAGGTAGTATAGTCAGATTGAGTGTTAAGGGTGAGATTTACTTAAAATGAAGCGTGCAAAAGCTGGTGCAGCCCTGCATAGACACCAGCTTTAGGTTTTATTGTCAAAAGCTTAATTAAACAAGCTGAATTTAGAAGCTGACTGGCTAGTGGCCAGGCATGTACTGGCCATCAGGACTACCGGGAGTTTCCTAGTGGGCCGATGGCTCAGTGGGCTGTTTTCAGTGACAGCCTGTCAAAGTAATGGCACTGGGGGGGGCCTGAGGGGGCCATTATCAGGGAAGACCAGCCAGTACTCAAGATGGCCGACGGAGAAGTCGACCTGTGACCTCAGCCTCTGCCAGAACACTTCCAGTGCACCTGCGTGCACATGACCAAGAGGCTATTTAAACTTGGTCTGTGCTTGCATCCGGTGCTGTCCATTCTACAGCATTCCCGTGTGTTCCTGCCTGCTTACTTCTGATACCTGTACCTGTTTACCGACCCGGCTTGCCTTGACTCTGCTACCTGCTGCCTGCACCTGACCCGGCTTGTTCTGACCTCCACACCTGCCTGCTCCTTCTATTACCACGCTGCCAGCCTGGTTCAGACCTGGCCTGTGTCCTGACTACGCTTCTGCCTCCGCTTCTGCTCCTGACGTTCCCACCAGTGTATGACCCGGTCTGCTTAACCTGCCTCTTCTGCCAGCTGGAGAATCCTGCTCGAGTACCGTGCCCTCTGCTGCTGTTCCCAGTTCCAGGAAGACGACCCATCAGGCACTCGTGCGACTCTGCACTTCTGCGCCTCCTGTCTGCTCTATCAGGGGGCCAGAATCAGAGGAGTAAGAGAGGCCGCTCCCTGCATATCAGGCTCTACCGTCAGGTACGTGACAGCAACGGACAGCCATGTCTGAGCCTGCGCAGGTACCGTCTACCATGGATGAACTTTGCCAGCACCTGGCCGGCCTGGCACAAGCTGTCAAGGACTTACAGCAGGGCTACAGCTGGAGGGACGCCTACAGACTCTGATGGATTCTGACACCCCTCAGGGATCGTCATTAGCATCCACTTCTTCCCAAGGATCCTCTCCTGCTCCTGCAGTGGTTATGCTTCCACCTGAGCCCAGGGCACCAACCCCAGACCGGTTCCTGGGTGAACGCAGCAAGTTTAGAGCTTTCCGGAACGCATGTGACCTTTACTTCGCCCTTCAACCCCGCACCTTCTCTTTGAAAGCCACAAAAGTCGGCTTTGTGATTTCCTTGCTGCAAGGCGAGCCACAGTCCTGGGCCCACCGCCTCCTGGAACAGAAGGCCAAATGTTTATCGGACTTAACTACATTCTTCAGTGCCATGGCTCAGCTGTATGAAGATCCCCAGCAGATGGCTTCAGCAGAAGCAGCCCTTCATGCACTCCAACAGGCTCATAGGGCGGTGGAAGATGGGCATTTGACACGAATTGGAACGACGCCGTCCTACGCTACCAATTCCGCATGGGCCTCTCCGAAACACTCAAGGATGAGCTAGCGCGGGTAGGGGTACCCTCTACCCTCGAAACACTGATTGATCTATCCATTCAGATCGATCGCTGGCTCAGAGAATGAAGACTAGAGAGAGGCAGCTCCATCCCATCTGGTATGGATGTTACCCCGGGCACCCAGTTCAATCAATCCAGCCCCACCTGCTCCAGCCACTCCGGCTCCTGACACTCCGGAACCTATGCAGCTCGGCCTGCTGCGTCCCTCTCTCCACCGGAGAGCAACAACGCTGTCGCCAGCAGAACCTGTGCCTATACTGCGGGGGATCCGGACATTACATGAGGTCCTGCCCAGTGAAACCTCGTAAGTCCCTCTCCACTACTTCTGCCTCGCTGACTCCAAGCTCGCTTAACAATCCCGGTCACCTTACTTTTCTCATCTCTTTACAGCTGCCAGGAAGGACTATTCAGACTACCGCCATAATTGACTCTGGAGCCTGCAGCTGTTTTGTGGACTTGACCTTTGCTGCCGAACATCACATCCCCTGTCATCCTCGGTATGCCTCGGCTGAGGGCCCATAACCCCCATATCGATTGGTCTAAAGAAAGAATTAACTTCGTTTCTTCCTACTGCACCCAGTACTGCTTACAGACCCCCTGTGGTGTACCCGCTTTGATATGCCTGGACACGGACTCTGAAACCAGTCAGCTTGTGCCTCCAGCTTACCATGATTTTCTAGACGTGTTTAGCAAGAAAGGGGAAGAGATCCTCCCTCCTCACCGGTCTTACGACTGCCCTATAGAGCTACTTCCCGGAGCCGAAGTCCCTTTTGGGAGAATTTTCCCCTTGTCCGAAAGCGAACTGGTAGTGCTAAAGGACTACATCAATGACAATCTAAGGAAAGGGTTCATCCGCCCTTCTACGTCTCCAGCTGGGGCGGGGATTTTCTTTGTTGAGAAAAAGGACCATTCATTAAGGCCCTGTTTGGATTACCGTGAGCTCAACAAGGTTACGGTGAAGAACCGTTATCCACTTCCACTAGTTCCCAAACTTTTTCAGAGACTTGGTTCTGCTACCATATTTACCAAACTGGATCTTCAGGGCGCCTATAATTTGGTGTGCATTTGAGAAGGTGAGGAGTGGAAGACTGCCTTCCGCACACGATTTGGGCATTTTGAGTATCTCGTGATGCCCTTCGGACTCTGTAACTCCCCGGCCACTTTCCAGCACTTCATTAATGACGTCCTCAGAGACTTCCTGGACTTATTCGTTATTGTATACCTTGATGATATGCTAATCTTTTCTTCCTCCTTAGATCACCACCGCAGACACGTCAGAAGCGTATTAACCCGCCTTCAACAACATGGATTGTACGCCAAACCCAAAAAGTGCGAGTTTGAACGCCAGAGTATCCAGTTCCTGGGCCTGATCATTTCCACCGAGGGCATCAAGATGGATCCCCAGAAGGTCACGGCTATCCTGGACTGGCCTATCCCATGTGACAAGAAAGGCATTCAACGCTTCATAGGCTTTGCAAACTTTTACCGAAAATTTATTCGGGGGTTTTCAGCAATCATTGCCCCCATTACACAACTCACCAAACAGGGTTCCAGATTCCGCTGGTCTCCAGAGGCTCAGACAGCCTTTGAGGCGCTGAAGAAGTTTTTCACGTCCGCACCCGTTTTGAAGCACCCCGACTTGGCCTTACCTTATGTCTTAGAAGTGGATGCCTCGGAAATAGCGGTTGGAGCTATCTTGTCTCAAAGACAGGGTCCTAAGGCCCTGTGGCACACAGTCGCATTCTTCTCGTGTAAATTGTCTAGCGCGGAGAAGAATTACGACGTCGGGGATCATGAACTTTTAGCAATAAAGGCAGCACTAGAAGAATGGAGATACCTTCTCGAGGGAGCTGCACATCCAATCCTAATCTATACAGACCACAAAAATCTAGAATATCTAAGGACAGCAAGAAGATTGAGACCCAGTCAGGCCAGGTGTGCACTTTTTTTTCTAGATTTATTTTTCACCTGACATACAGACCCGGATCCAAGAACACAAAGACGGATGCACTATCACGCATGTTCAGCAAATCTCAAGATGTCTCTTCCACGGATACGATCCTGTCCTCTGGGAATTTCCTTCTTCTACAAGGGGACTTAATGACTCAGATCAAGCAAGCCTCTGTGGGAAGTTCTACACCACCCGGGACCACCTTACGGACATGGGAGGGGCTACTCTGGTATGAGGATAAGATCTTTGTGCCGGAAGATCTGCGAACAGCCACTTTGGGTATGTACCATGATCACGCGCTGGCAGGGCACTTCGGGGTCAGCAAGACTTCTGAACTTGTGCAGCGAACTTTCTGGTTACCTGGGGTGGCGAAGGACTGCAGGAAATACGTGGAATCTTGCAAATCCAGGGCCTGGGGTTTGTTGAAGCCATTACCTGTCCCGAATACACCGTGGAGAATGATCTCAATTGATTTCATTGTGGAGCTGCCCCCATCCGAGGGCTACAGTACTATTTTTGTGATCGTTGACCGATTATCCAAGATGGCTCACTTCATTCCCATGAAAGGCATTCCCTCTGCACAAGAGACTGCACGGATTTTTATCAGAGAAGTTAAAAGACTCCATGGGGTTCCGGCAAACATTGTCTCAGACAGAGGGGTCCAGTTTACCTCCAGATTCTGGAGATCCTTGTGTGAATCTTTGGGGATTGAACTGTCATTTTCCTCAGCCTATCACCCGCAAACTAATGGTCAGACAGAAAGGACCAACCAAACACTGGAACAATATCTACGCTGCTTTTCTTCCTTCTCACTAGACGATTGGGTGTCCCTACTTCCCTTAGCCGAGTTTGCCTACAATAATTCTTCTCACTCAGCCACGAAACAATCTCCTTTCTTCGCAAACTATGGTTTTCATCCTTCCTTTCTGTTTAATAACATTCCGGAATGCCCTGTACCCGCTGTACTCGAAACGTTGGATTTCTTTAACTCCAACAACAAATTGTTACAAGAAACAATGGCCAAGACGCAGGCTTACAATAAACAGATCTTCGACAAGAAGAGAAGAGGGGAGTTGATCCTGAACCCAGGGGACCAAGTCTGGCTAGCCACAACAAACCTGAAATTAGCCTGTCCCTCGAGGAAATTAGGCCCCAGATTTGTGGGACCTTTCCCTGTAAAGAGGCGGATTAACGATGTCGCCTATGAACTGGAATTACCGGAGACCTTCAGGATCCACCCTGTGTTCTATATAGCCTTACTGAAGCCCGCTATCCCTAACCCTTTTCCGGATCGGAATACAGAGCCACCCGAACCCATGGTAATAGACGGCGAAGAGGAATTTGAAATAGAGGCGATTTTTAGATTGCAGGAGAAGGAGAGGTCAAGTTCAATGCCTTATTAAGTGGAGGGGCTATGGTCCTGAAGACAACTCGTGGGAATCTGAAACCAACATTCATGCCCAAGAACTGATCCAAACCTTTAAGAGGACTTATCCTGACAAAGTAGCCAGATTGGGCATCCGGAGGCTGCCCGTTGGGGGGGCAATGTCAGGGAAGACCAGCCAGTACTCAAGATGGCTGACGGAGAAGTCGACCTGTGACCTCAGCCTCTGCCAGAACACTTCCAGTGCACCTGCATGCACATGACCAAGAGGCTATTTAAACTTGGTCTGTGCTTGCATCCAGTGCTGTCCGTTCTACAGCGTTCCTGTGTGTTTCTGCCTGCTTACTTCTGATACCTGTACCTGTTTACTGACCTGGCTTGCCTTGACTCCGCTACCTGCTGCCTGCACCTGACCCGCCTTGTTCTGACCTCTGCACCTGCCTGCTCCTTCTACTACCACGCTGCCAGCCCTTTGCCGACCCGGCCTGTGTCCTGACTACGCTTCTGCCTCCTCTTCTGCTCCTGACGTTCCCACCAGTGTATGACCCGGTCTGCTTAACCTGCCTCTTCCGCCAGCTGGAGAATCCTGCTCGAGCACCTGCCCCCTGCTGCTTTTCCCAGTTCCAGGAAAATGACCCGTCAGGCACTCGTGCGACTCTGCACTTCTGCGCCTCCTGTCTGCTCTATCAGGGGGCCAGAATTAGAGGAGTAAGAGAGGCCGCTCCCTGCTTATCAGGCTCTACCGTCAGGTATGTGACAGCCATAGTATAGTGTGCCCCCTATGTATAACGCATTCATATAATGTCCGACGCCGCAGCTGTCCGACTGACTCATCACTTGTCTGTCAGTCTTGGAGCCTTGAGGAAGTCGGGGCTAGCTGAAGTCACGTGATGGCCACCATCTGCTGCTGTTGTTTATGGGAGTTGTAGTCAGTGGCGGCTATGCACTCAAGCTACCTGCTCCCGGTGGGTGGAGTCAGGAGAGCAGCCAGCCTGAGCCTAGTGAGATAGCTGCAACTCCCAGTTGCCACAGTCGGATTTTGGAGAGTTTGACTGGACACACACGTGGCTGGCCTGGGTGCACTGCTGGCTGCAGGAGATGCACCAGAAGTTGACCCCAGGAGACAGGCACATCACCCACCCCCCCAGAACTGGAAGAGGCTGAGGCCGTGCGAGGAGGAGGACCTGTCTTGCTGAGGCCTGAGCTGGCAGCTGCCATCGGCCCATTTCTGAGGTGAGAGACCCTGACACCCCCAGCTGACCCCCACATGATAATCCCATTTATCTCCCCCCCATACACCTCATTTACCCTGCCCCAGTGCTCATGGCCTGTGAATCCAGCTGGGAGCTGGCCTCGTCAGCAGCACCCAAAGGCCATGGCCTGCTCCCAGCAGGACCCACAGGCCAGTGGCCAGCAGGACCCATAGGCTATTGTCCGCTCCCAGCAGGGCCCACAGGTTAGTGGCCAGCAGGACCCACAGGTCCGCAGCCAGCTCCCAGCAGGACCTACAGGCTGTGGATCCTGCTGGGAGCTGGCCACTGACCCGTGGGTCCTGCTGGCCACTGATCTGTGGGTTCTGCTGGCCTGTGGTGCCTGCTGGCCACTAGCCTAGGGTGACCAGAAGTCCCCAGCTTCCAGGGACAGTCCTCAGACTGAGGACACTGTCCCCGGACCAAGTCTGTCCCCGCAAGCTGGGGCAGAGGGGGGCCCCCAGGGCTGACCATAGCATGGATCCCTCAACGTTAGCCCCCCTACTTCACTTGTTCACTTGTTTTTGTGCGTGTTTGCAAAATTAAAGTGAGCCGGTCTGGATGAAGTCCAGGGCCAAATTTTTGTCCCAGTCCAGCCCTGCTGGTGGCTACCATGCACAGCTGCACCACATTCTGAGTGATCCAGTTTTAGTAAATCTCCCCCTAAGTGTTAAGTTTAAGAGCTAGGTAAATACCCTTAAATAAATAATTAAAAAAAAAGAGCAAAGTAAAAGGTCCAAAGAAATCTGTTATGAGAGAAGCACTGAGGCTGGGTATGTTGACCTTGCATTCTAAAAATACATGTCTGTTTTTCATGCTTACCCTCTGACTTTACTATTTTGATATGTTGACCTATAATAAGTATGTACATAAGGACTTTTCTCTGACTTTTTTTTTTATTCTCCCGTTTCTCTCTGCCTCCCTCCTTCTTCGGCTCCCACTTTCTCAGCGTATCTCCTTGTCCTCTTAAATACTATCCAGTCTTTCCACTTATTTACAAACCCCTCCATTTCTTCTTCCCCAGTACATCTCAGATATTCCATATTATATATATCTTCCACTTTTTTTATCCACTCTGTTACAGTGGGGCCTTCCAACTCTTGCCACTGTCGGGGTATCAAACTTTTGGCGGTGTTCATCAGATGGGGTGCCACTGTTTTCATATACTGTTTTGTTGACATTTTCACCCCACGGGATAAACACATCCAAGGCTCCTCTGGTATCTCTATACTAGTGATCTCTTTTATTAATTGCAACACCTCTCCCCAATATTTTTACATTTTTGAGCACTGCCACCATATGTGGGTCATAGTTCCTACTACCTTGCATCCTCGCCAGACAAGCTGTGATTTCCCAGTTTGATATTTATGAGCTTTATCTGGTGTTATATAGCAGTGTGACAAACATTTATAGTCCATTTCATTGGTATTACTATCTATTGCCAAGCCATGTACCATATCCATTATTTTACCTAGGTGTTGTTCTTTCTCTTGTGCCCCCAACTCCTCCTCCCATTTTAGCTATGTATGGCGGTATTTCCTGCCCCTTTATTGTCACCAATATTTTATAGATCTGTGAGATCCCACTCCTTGTGTTTGTTGCTATACACAACTGCTCTAATGGTAATAGATCTTCTGCAGATCTCATCGGTTGTGGCAATGTTGTGACAAAATGCTTCAGCTGGGAATACCGCCATTCATCTATCGTCATCAAGTCTTCTCTGTGTCTTAATTTGTGAAATGTGTATATTTTCCCTTTTTTTCATTATATGTTTTAACTCTGACTTTTTTTTTAATCCAAAAAATTGTTCTGGGTCACTCAGAAAGAAACCAGCGAGTTAGCATGAGAGTCAGCCAACTAGCAAGGAAGTTAGTAATGGCAACCCTCTCTAATGGTAAATTTTCTTCAAGGAGAATGTTAAAGGTTAACTTATGGTTTAAGCTATGTGTACTGCTTGGGAAGGTTAAATGTTTTGGTAAGGATGAAGTTATATGTCAAACACTGTTGTGAGGGAGTAGGGATGACTAAATGTTTCTGGGATTGGTTTATGGAATGCTCCTCGAATTCATCATAAAGTGTGAACATTGTGAAATGTGAATCCCACTGAAGTCTTTGGGTAGCGAATTTTGAAAATCTAGCCATTTTTATGGCTAATAGGCAAGAGATTGTGACAAGCTGGATACTGGCATGGGGGAGATGTACCAATGCATTGTTTTCGTCATATGACTAAAGGCTGCTGGGAAACTTGTCTTTTATAGTGAAAGGGCTGACACATAAGAAAACCCCCATTATTGGCTATTCTAAGTCACCTGATCACAGTTCAAAAGCCAGGAAATGCATTGTTGGTATACAGTTGCTAAGGTGGCGAATTAGCACATAGTTTGCTGGGATCACACACTGAATGAGCTGGCTTTTGTAGCTCAGGCATGTGTGAGTGTGGGCAAAAACATTGTATGCTTGCTTTTAGCATCAAAACCCTAAGTACCAAAAATTACCAGCTTTAGGGTTTCAGTTGGCAGTATGAGCAGAATGGAGTACAGGGGGTAAAGTGTGGAGGATGGAAAGTGTGCTAGGACATGTTACGATAGGATAAATGATTTGCTTCTTTTTTTTTAACTGGTGAACCGGATAGGGGGGTCAGCCTGTCAGTGCTCAGACCATACGCCCCACTCTGCATCAAATTGGTCTTCATGGTTGTCATCCCAGAGGGAAGCCTCTTCCTAAGATGATGCACAAGAAAGCCTGCAAACAGTTTGCTGAAGACGAGCAGACTAAGGACATTGGTTACTGGAACCATGTCCTGTGGTCTGATGAGACCAAGATAAACTTATTTGGTTCAGATGGTGTAGAGTGTGTGTAGTGACAACCAGATGAGGAGTATAAAGACAAGTGTGTCTTGCCTAAAGTCAAGCATGGTGGTGGGAGTGTCATGGTCTGGGGCTGCATGAGTGCTGCCGGCACTGGGGAGCTACAGTTCATTGAAGGAACTATGAATGCCAACATGTACTGTGACATACTGAAGCAAAGCATGATCCCCTCCCTTTGGAGACTGGGCCGCAGGGCAGTATTCCAACATGATAACGCCCCTAAACACACATCCAATATGACCACTGTCTTGCTAAAGAAGCTGAGGGTAAAGGTGATGGACTGGCCAAGCATGTCTCCAGACTTAAACCCTATTGAGCATCTGTGGGGCATCCTCAAATGGAAGGTGGAGGAGAGAGAGATCTCTAACATCCACAAGCTCCGTGATATTGTCATGGAGGAGTGGAAGAGGACTCCAGTGGCAACCTGTAAGCTCTGGTGAACTCCATGCCCAAGAGGGTTAAGACAGTGCTGGAAAATAAATGTGGCCACACAAAATATTGACACTTTGGGCCCAATTTGGACATTTTCACTTAGGGGTGTACTCACTTTTGTTGCCAGCGGTTTACACATTTATGGCTGTGTGTTGAGTTAGTTTGAGAGGACAGCAAATTTACACTGTTATACAAGCTGTACACTCACTACTTTACATTGTAGCAAAGAGTAATTTCTTCAGTGTTGTCACATGAAAAGATATAATAGAATATTTGCAAAAATGTGAGGGGTGTACTCACTTTTGTGAGATACTGTGTGTATATATATATATATATATATATATATATATATATATAGTCAATAATAATATTGATCGGAATCCCTGCAGGCATGTTTACTAATGAAATTTACCAGCGGGCAGGAAGTCATTTGTTTAGTGATGGTAGTAATATCACTATTAAATACATACTACCCAGACAAAGCAACCAGAGTTTCAGACACGTGAGCTTGCCAAATCTGGCCATTTGGTTTTTGCATTTGTGAAAACTTGATTAACTAAAGTTTGTGTTGAACTCGCCATCAGCCCAAACTTAAAACTCTTTCCTAATTGTGACCTCTTTATCTGGAAATCCTTTTTACCACTTTCAAACTCGAAGTGCAGCTGTATTTTCTGCCACAACATTCTTCTTCCTAAAATTCAATAAAAATGAATTGAACAATGAAGATTTTGTGGTCCTAACCTTTATGAATGTAATTTTAAAAATATATTATAAAATACAATTCAAAATGCATGTTGCCATTATGAAATATGGGTAAACATCCTTCTAGCAGTACAGAAAAAAAATAATTATTTAATAAAACAATGCATACCTTCTATAATCAGCATTGGGCTCTGTTCATTCCTGTAGTTTTTTTAGTTCAGCTAGAAAGGTGAAAAACTGCATAAAAAATACAATATGCTATCCATGTCATTATTGAAAATGTGAATGTTTATATATATGCATTTTCATTCAAATGTTTTTTTTTTGGAAAAGAAATTTGATTTTGAAGAAAAAAAAAGCATGACAATGCTTTTATTTTTATATACCATTTTCACACTTTTTCACATTTATTTTTCATGCATTTAAAAGCTTTTTTTCAGGAAGATAGGGTATCTAACATGTCAAAGACTTCCGCTGTTATGCCCCGTACACACGGTCGGACATTGATCGGACATTCCGACAACAAAATCCTAGGATTTTTTCCGACGGATGTTGGCTCAAACTTGTTGCGTACACACGGTCGCACAAAGTTGTCGGAATTTCTGATCGCCAAGAACGCGGTGACGTAAACCATGTACGACGAGACTAGAAAAGGCCAGTTCAGAACCAAGGGCAGCACCCTTTGGGCTCCTTTTGCTAATCTCATGTTAGTAAGTTTGGTGAGAGATGATTCACGCTTTTTCAGACTCGTGGTTTTCAGATCGTTTTCTGCTGTTCAGTTTGTGCTTGTGGGTTTTTATCTGCTCTTCAGTGCGTGCAAGTAAGCTCCGCGTGACTTTTATTAGTCATTGTGTTCTTGTTTGTTCGTTACTGTTTTTCAGGTCGCTCTTCACAGGCCTTGCTGACCTTCAGTGCGTTCTGTTACTTCGTTCCGAGCGGCCGACCGGTTTCTAGCCATGTTGCGTACACGTACTCATCGTAGAGTTTGTGCTGTGCGGGGGGCTTGGTGTTGGGGTCCTGACCTTGACACAAGTCCAGTCCATGAACAGGGTTGAATTGGTTGCTTCAGCGTGACCAGTTCTGTCATATGCCTTTGCTCTGTGAGAATAATCCTGATGATTTCAGGAACTTTCTCCAGATGACGGACCCCGTATTTCACCATTTGTTGGCTTTGCTGACCCCTTATATTAGCAGGTAGGATACCTGCATGAGGCAAGCCATCACTCCGGAGCAGAGGCTCGTCGCCACCCTGCGCTACTTGGCGACGGGGAGAAGCCTGCAGGACTTGAAGTTCTCAACAGGCATCTCCCCCAGGCTCTGGGGATCATTATCCCAGAGACCTGTTCTGCCATCATCCAGGTCCTGCAGAAGGAGTATATTAAGGTAAGAATTTTATCCTTTAATATCACATTTTATTGTATTTAATGTTTGATAATATATTGTATTTCTTTCCTCATTCCCTAATTACCATGATTGTAATATGCTGTGAATGTCCCCTTTGTCCTCATTCATGCTGGATTTTTATGTAATTATTTTTTTTTTCCTTCATACATATTTGCCTTCACTTACCTCCCCAGCATGCTCTCCTGCCCCTATATTCACCTCATGTAGTCACTTAACAATGTATTTTATCAGATTCATAGTAGTGCTTTACCCCAAACACCCCTAAAATGTTTTTAAATGTGATTTGTGCTTTAAATTCAGGCAGAGTGTCAGAGGCTTTTTTTAGGGGTCCCCAAATCATTTGGAACCCTCCCTCCCCCCAACTGCTAAGTCAGCTGATAACAATTCTCTATCTATCCTCAATCATCTATCTGCTGACTTTGCCAAACCCATACACACTATACCCATCTCTTTTGTGCTCAGATTTATGGATGAATTCCCCAAAGCATGTAGTGCAAGGGCCTGCCTGTATACTTTAAAATGGTAATGTTTAAAGTTTTTGGATACTATTATTATCTTGATAGGTAATAGCAGAATGTCCAAATGTCCTAAAATGTGTACAATGTGTATTTATATCTTTGTATTATGACACTTCTTACCTGTCCAGTGGGCTGCCAATAGTGTAACTAAGGAGGGGCTGTTCAAAGTGATACCCATTATTTAGGCATTCATCTCTCAATGAATTGGAGAGGGTTACCTGTCCAAGAGCCCCCCCTATAATTTTAGAAATGGCCCAGGAGAGGGGGGGATATGATAGGTGTACCTTATACTTTGGTGTTTAAAAATTCCCATTAATAAATGTAATCTTGATGTTGGCCAAGAATGTTTGTGTCTAATCTGCTTTCCATGTTTTAATGTGCAAAAAGACTAATTTTTTTTTGTTTTCCTCAACAGTTTCCTTCCACACCACAGGAATGGCAGACTGTGGCCTCCCACTTTGCCCAGCGGTGGGACTTTCCTAACTGCGGAGGGGCAATTGATGGGAAACACGTCCACATCATCCCACCACCCAACTCGGGGTCGTACTATTATAATTATAAGGGGTTCAATAGTATTGTGATGTTGGCGGTGGTGCCGGCTACTTATGAGTTCCTGTATGTGGACGTGGGGGAAGAATGGCCGGATGTCCGATGGTGGAGTCATCGCCCAGACGGAGTTCTACAGGTGTCTCCAGAATGGCAGCTTGGACTTGCCACCTCCAGAAGACAATGTGGAAGGACTCCCATTCGTCTTCGTTGCAGATGAAGCATCTGCGCTGGGGGACCATCTTATGCGGCCATTCCCGTTGAGGACCCTCACCCCGGAACAGAGGGTTTTTAATTACTGGCTGGCCAGAGCCAGAGCCAGAAGAGTGGTGGAGAACACGTTTGGAATCATGGCCAGCGGGTTCCGCCTATTTCTTACACTCATACATATGGCGGAGTACAAACTGAATCACATTATCCTGGCATGCTGTGTTCTACACAACTTTTTACGGCAACATTCTGCCAACTATGCTGGCTCAGTTGGGCCTGAAGCCGGAATTCAAAATGAACCAACCCTGACAGCGCTTGAAAGTGGCCGTCCTGGCTTGCCCTCCCTGAGTGCCCGTGATGTCTGGCTAAGATTCCTTGAATTATTTGCGGGTAGGGGGGCTATCAATATGCCAGACAATGTGTGAAACCTTTATCAAATAAAAAAAAAAAATTAAGCAAATCTTTGGTGACATTTACTGCTTGTGTTTGTTTTAGCTGACCCTGACAGAAATGTGGTGAGTCTTGAAAATGGCGTGATTGTGTAACCTTATACAAAGCACTGTTTATTATTCTTTTTAGTTCTCTTTGAAGCCTTAGAATGGGTGTCTCTGTAAGCCATTTAATCTGTTACCATGGCAACAGGACAGAGTCATTGAAGTTTGACAGGAACTGTTGTTTTATCCAAGGATGCCAAAGTTTTTCAAACTTTGGAATTTGATTTTGATCGATGGCTACCATCTTAGCATGGGACATTGTATTATTCATTCTGTGAATTGTTTCTGCTAGTACCAATGTAGGAGATTTCCATGCCTTGGCCACTGTTTGTTTTGCAGCCGTTATTAGTTGGATCATAAGTTTGAATTGAGAGAGTGTTAACCATTCCGGTTTTAGATTAAGTAAAGTTAAATATGGATCTGGTTGTATTATTTTTTAAAATATTTTAGATGCAATCACGAAGACTTCCTTCCAGAAGGTTTGGATTACTGGGCACGTCCACCATATGTGTAAATATGTGCCTATTTCTGGGCATCCTCGAAAACAAAGAGCTGAGGTATTAGGTGAATATTTTGCCACTCTAGCGGGTACAAGGTACCAGCGAGTTAGGACTTTATAATTTGTCTCCAGTGCTAAGATGTTGGGTGAAGATGACTTAGATGTGAGCCATATGTTAGACCAGTCCGTGTCTTCTAAAGTTCGTCCCAGGTCCTCCTCCCACCTCTGAACGTAAGAGGGTCTATTAAGATTTGCTACTCCATATAATTGATTATAAAGTGATGAAATTGTACCTTTAGCAAATGGATCTTTTGTACAGATTGATTCAAAAATGGATAATTGGGATAATGGTGTATCCCCCTTTAGGAATGGTGTATAGAAATTTTTGATTTGGAGATATCTAAATATCTCAGAGTTTGGTAGATCATATTTTTCTCTAAGCGATGGGAATGAAAGGAATGATTTAGATGCTATGAAGTCATTTAGTGTCTGAATGCCTGATGTTGTCCAAGCTTTAAAAGAATTTGGGTAGATCCATGCCGGATAAAAGGCCGGATTTCTGATAAAAGAAAGGAGAGGATTGTGTGGAGATTGTAACTGATATTTGGTTTTTAGTTTATCCCAGAGAGATAAGAAGTGTTTAGTTATGGGATTATGAATTTTAAAGCGGTCTTTAGGATCAAGCCATAATAAATTTGATATTAATAGAGGGTCATTTTCTGAAGCCTCTATAAATACCCATAATGGGATTTCCTGTTTTGCATGGTATTTGGACAGACTGGCCAAATGTGCTGCTCTGTAGTAGTTAGTAAAATTAGGGTATCCCAGGCCTCCTTTATTTTTGGGAAGATGTAGTGTGTGTATAGGTATACGTGGTTTAGAAGAGCCCCATAAAAACGAAGTTGCTCTTTTTTGTACTATTCTCAAAAAATAGGAAGGAATTGGAATAAGGAGGACTCTGAATAGATAAAGCAATTTGGGTAGAATAGTCATTTTGATTGCATTAATCTTCCCTAACCAGGATAAAGGAAGTTGCGACCATTGTTTTATTAGATTTGTGATCTGTCTTAATACAGGAGGATAATTGGTTGAGAATAAGTCAGAATGAGATGCTGTTAAATGAATTCCAAGATATGGGATTGATTTTTCTGCCCATGTGAATGGGAGTGCAGCCCTAGCCGGGATCAATTCCATGTTTGTGAGCGAAATATTAAGCACTAGGCATTTCTTAGGATTAATCATAAGGCCGGATAGGGCTGCAAATCCATCAAGAGCTGGAATTAAGTTAGGACCAGAGACCTGTGGTGATGATAGAAAAAGTAATATATCGTCTGCAAATATACATAATTTGTGTGTAATACCTCCTACTTCAATGCCAGTTATAGTTTGGTTTGTTCTGATGTATTGGGCCATGGGTTCGAGTATAAGGGCAAATAATAAGGGAGATAATGGGCAACCCTGTCGGGTACCTCTTTCGATATTAAAGGCTTCAGATTTGTATCCAGCATATTTTATATAGGCTTTGGGTTTATTATATAATGCTTTGATCCATGTTAAAAAGTGGGGTCCAAAACCCCATTTTTGTAATGAATATTGCATATATTGCCAGGATACTGTGTCAAATGCCCTCTTAATATCGAGAGATAGAAAACATAAAGGGATTTTACATTTTTTAGCAATATGTGCCAATAACACTGCCCTGCGTATATTATCGCCTGCCTGTCTATTTGGCATGAAGCCTACTTGATCTCTATGTATTAATTTTCCTATAATGCTATTGAGGCGTTTTGCTATTATTTTTGCTAATAATTTAATATCGAGGTTTAACAGAGAGATAGGCCGATAATTCACACAGGAAGTATCATCAGAAAGGGGTTTTGGGATCATACAAACAATTGCCATTAGTGTTTCTTGCCGAAAAGAATGTCCATCTAGAAGTTTGTTAAAAGTTTCAGTGAGAATGGGAGAGAGTATTTCTGAGAATGTTTTATAGTATAAAGCCGAGTAGCCGTCTGGGCCTGGTCTTTTGTTAAGTTTTAGGTCTTTTATGGCGTTAGCAACTTCATCAATAGTTATAAGCTCATCCAAACTGCTTTTTTGATTCTGAGATAACTCAGGTAAGGTTATTTTTGAGAAGAAGGATTCAGCCTCTGTAGGATTAAATTCATTGTTTGTCTTGTATAAAGTTGTGAGCTGTGAGTGAAATTTATGGACTATTTTAACTGGATTACAAGTGTAAACATTTTTTGATAATTTCAAACATATTGGTTTGAAAGATTTGTTAGTTGAATTTAATGCCCGAGCCAAATATGTACCTGGTTTGTTTGTATTCATGTAGAAATTGTGTTTGGAGCGTTTGAGGGATTTATCAACTGACTGACAACTGAGATTTTTCCAGATGAGATTTTGTACTCTGAGATGGATTATCTTGAAATGATATGTAGGCTGCATTAAAATTGAGTTCTAGTTTTTTTGCTAGATTTTTGCGTTCCCGTTTAAATAGTGCCATTTGTCTTTGTATTGTACCACGCAAGACAGGCTTATGAGCTTCCCACAGTGTTATTGGGGAGATGTCTGTTGTATTATTAATTGATATGTATTCCTTTAAAGCTTGTTCAATGGCCATCTGATGTAGTTGGTGTTTGAGCATTATGTCCGGTAAGTACCACGTTGGGTCATGTGCTTTTGGTATGGCTGAGGCTATAGTAGTGTATACTGCATTATGGTCAGACCACGGAATCGGAATTATATCTGATGCAATAATTTCTGGTATCATTCCTATTGTTAGAAAAATATGATCTATTCTGGTGAAGGTTTGATGAGGGTGCGAGAAATAAGTGAATTTCTTTTTCATTGGGTTACTTTCTCTCCATGAATCTACCAGATTGTATTTGGAAAGAAGTTGAGAAAAAGGTAATCTAGAGGTTATTTTGGATGGTGTAAAAGGTGATTTATCTAGAAATGGGAGGAGGACCTGGTTCGAATCCCCACACATTATCACTGTTCCTATTTTGTGTGTATTAATCACTTGTAATATATGTGAGAGGAATGGTGTAGGTTGTTTGTTAGGAGCGTAGTAGGAAATCACCGTGATTGCTGTATCCATTATATAACCCATGAGTATCAGGTATCTACCTTCTGGGTCTTTAATTTCTGATGATAAGGTGAATGGTGTGGATCGGTGAAATGCAATTAGAGTTCCCCTTTGCTTGGTACAGGCAGAAGCCGTGTAAATTTGTTGATAAAAAGGAGAAATATATTTTGGAGTAGAATCTTTGGTGAAGTGTGTTTCTTGGAGGCATACTATGTGAGCCTTCTTGTTATGGAAAGTACGGAAGGCTTTGGTCCTTTTTTGAGGGACATTTATTCCCTGAACATTCAGGGAAAGTATATTCAGTGGTGCCATGGCAATAGATCAAATAGATTTGACTTACTTTTTGTTATGCAGAGCTGACTGCGCAGATTAACCTGTGTGGACTGAAGAGATGAATAGATAGAAAAGAAACCAGTGAATTCTGGAGTAAAGAGTAAACAAAAAACATATGAGATTAGATGATACATTGTATAAATTATTTTTTGCAAGCAATCACAATTTACCCGTGAAAGAGAATAAATATCTCTCTCAGGGGAATAAGTGCCTTCGTCACACTCCCACATAATATGGTTGGGAGAATGAGGAGGGCTAATGGGGGTACACGGATCTTCCGCTTACAGGAGAGAAGTGCTATGTCAAAAGACATCAAAATGATGTTTTATTAATTGGAGTGCAGAATATAGTTTTTGTTGAAATTATTTATTCCAGGGTGGTTGTATATGGTTAGTCTTGCCCTAGGCTAAATAATTCAGTTAGAAAGGTACTGTTAATAACTTTGGTATTGATGAAGATAGTTTGAATTATTTTGGGATTTTAACCCTTTTAGAGTAAACAATTACATATTTTATTCATATGTAACTGTTTAGATATGCTAACTCATAAAATTGAGGTTGTATTGCTTCAGATTAGAATAAACAAAAACATAATTCTAGGAACTAGTTAGGTAATAATATATTTGTTTTAAGAAAAGAAAGAAAAAGTTTCCATTACTTCTGGATTATTGAACATATTTGTCCTAAAAAGTAATAAATCTATTGTTATTACCTGATAATATATAACTGAACAAGAATTTCCTTATTTCACTTATATATTCTAAGGCTATATGAATCAGAAGTAATAAGAAATATAACTGGAATGTAACATGATCCCACACAGTGTGTGACTATCAGAATGCAGTTACATTCAGTTATAAATATAGGTTTTTTATAGAGAACCATCTCTTAATATAATAAATGAAGAGATATCAGGAATTAGGATGTCAGTCCATTGAATCTTCTTGGTCCATGGATGATGTGGCATAACGGCCTCTTTTGTGAGAATGATGATTCCCATTTTGTTCTGAAATTTTCTGGGTGCTGCCTGAAGGTGAAGATGATGCCATTCTTCTGCGTGTTGGGGTGTTGCTGCTTGTGGGTTCTGTCAGATTTAATTTTAAAAGGGTTTGTTGTAGTTCATCTGCTGATCTGCTTCTGTAAATTGTACCTTGGTAGTTAAATCTGACTGAAAAGGGGAAGCCCCATTGATACATAATGTTGTGGCGTTGCAGTTCCATTAGTTGGGGTTTCATGGATCGTCTTTTAGTAATAGTAAGTTGGGATAGGTCAGCAAAAATTTGATAATTGTGTCCTTGAAAATTAAGTTCCTTTTTTTCTCTTGCAGCAATTAGTATTTGTTCTTTCGTTCTGTAATAATGAAATTTTGTGATTATATCACGTGGGGGTCCATCTTTCTTTTTGGCTGTGAGGGCTCTGTGTACTCTGTCCAGTTCTAAACGTTCAATAGGGATATCTGGCTTTAGTTCTTGTAA